>NC_135788.1:12392500-12570000 GCF_051106095.1 Pogona vitticeps
AATGAGCTACAAGGAGATGCCATGGCTCACGCACAAGTGAAGCCTGGGTATCAATCTAGCTGTTGGGCAAAGACACACATTGTGACAATGGCCATGATTCATAAGCAGCCCAGGCTTTGCAATGAAAGGCCTCTGGAAGCGAGGCAAAATGGCGTTATCCCAGGTAGAAGATAATAGCAGCACCCCCGGCTCCCAGTTCTAAAGACGGGAATAACACTACACCGGCAGCTGAATCTTATTTCAGTGTCGATGGTGGGGCTGTGTTCTTTACCACCTCTTAGGCAGGGGTGAGGAAAAGCCAAAGAGCCAAATTTGAACCCACAGCTCTCAACGGAACCACACAAGGCCCAGACAGAGCTGAAAAGAGCAATTTTTTTAAAGGCACCAAATAAGAAGCGCCTAGTGGTTTGTTTGAGCCATGCCCCTCGGCCCAGGAGGGGAGAAATGCTGCTCTTAGATACCTTCCCCCCCCAAAGTAAACATATCTTTTTTTTTCTTTTGTTTTGTTATGGGTGAGATATTTTGAACTGGGAGGTGCAACCTGTCACAGCGGCCTGCAGGCCTCACTTCGCCTCCACCCTTCATCGGACAACTGACTAAGAGAGGCGAGACAGGCTGCAGGGCACGGATGGCTCTGTCCGCCAAGAGACGGCAAAGGCCAACTACCTCTAGGCAACTGACTCAATAGCAGCAGTGACAACACCAGGTGCCTGAGGACGTTTCCTCACTATGCCTAATGGCAGGGCCAGGTTTTTCCAAGAGAAGATCATCCCTTAGGTTCCGAACCCATTTGTCTGAAGCTCCCTTTTGTTTGACCAACTTTTTAAAGATACTTTTGGCAATACTTGCTGCTGTCCGACCTTGCATGATCTGGGGCCGTGTAGGGAACGGTTCGAACGCAGGCGCCAACATAATTTACAGGGAAGGGAAGCAGGAAGTGGGTCTTCATCTGACACGGCTGGAAAGTGGGATCCTGCGGGAAGAGTCACATCACCTTTGATTAGGTCATCATTGATAAGCCTACGGTTCTTACACTCCAACCACATCATCTCCACATCCGTTTGAGTGCACCCAAAAGAGCCTGCAATCATTCAGCTAACTTAACAGTAAACTCTGTACCAGCTAATAAGAATAAGACAAGGCTCTCCAAGATGTATCCTTTATATACAAGGTCAGCATCTCCTCCAACCTGTCAAGCCCCCCTCCAAAAAAACCTGTTTTGACTGCCATCCCCGCCATCCCAAAGGGCACCAGATTGTGGAATAGAGGCTTAAAATATCCAAGAACAGAAAAGGGCAAAACGATTCGGAGAATTAAATTCCTAGTCGTCCTTATTTATTTATTTTGAAGGCAGATAATTTAAAAGAAAAGGAGATTTGGGTAGAAGCAGGAAAGCGGTTTACAATCTAAAAGTCTGAATCCAAAACACATCCTTTTCCCCCGCCTATTGTTTTCATTTTTACAGAATCAGACAATTCTAAAGACCTTTCTGAAAAAAAATAAGAGGAAGGGAATAAAAGAGAAACATCAAGAGATTCAGAGATGCTATTAAGTTGAGAATTTTTGTGGATCCTTAATTAATTTCCACAAAATGATTCAAAGGAGCAAAATTAACTTTCATCACAGGTTAGGCCCAATTCATGCTTGTTTGTGGAACAACAGAAAAAATGACTCTATTGCCTAAATTAATTAATCCAGGCTTACCGTAATTAGTTTCCTTGGGATCTGGGAGCATGTCAGTGCCTCAGGGCCAGCTGATTTGGGGTCTAATGGCTTCTACAAATATAAGACTTTGTTAAAATGCTAAAAATCCAGTTGGTTTCACTGGGTAACTAGTATGGCTTCCCCCACCGCATTTCCACCCCATACCCCAAATATTTTCTCAATAAATTTGTTAGGCAAGGTATCTTGAAAAGAGCTAGAACTAGCATTAATGCTGAAGATACCGCCCCCCCATTCCCCAAAGGCAGAGAAAAGAAGACATGATTACAGTATACACAATGACAGCAAACAAATCAAAAGCAGCCTGGAGAATGGGTGACCCCATCATGCAATCTCTCCCTTTCCCTGATTATAAATAGCACTCACATGGAGCTGGCTAGAGACACTCTGGAGAGGAAAAAAAGGAAAAAAATGCAGCAGGCATCTCTGCAGTTTCCTCTCTGCTGATTACAGAAATCTGCTATCTAGTGGCTGAAGATGGTACTGGAAATCACAAACAGATTCAGCTATCTTGTTTTATCTGTTGTAAATCACCTTGTAAGTCTTCTGGGAAGAAAGGCAGCAAATTAACTAACTAACCTAACTTAATTATTCAGTTTTAAAAATTAAATTCTTCAGACCTGCAAACTCTTAATCCTGTTAATGTGCACACCAAGTATCAGGTATCTGAAATGTTCAGCTATTTATACACAAACAAAAGAAGGCACTCCTTGACAAAACGAGTGCATGACTAATATTTAGACTACCAAAATCTGTCAGATATATGCCAAATATGCTGTTCATATGTGTAACACCTGAAAAACCAGACTTCCTCTAGTCAATACATTCTGTGTGTTAACCAAGTCATTTCTTTTACCTCAATCACATGTGGACGGACGGGTTTTCGTTCTTTTTTACTCCTCACAATGCTCTTTATAAATTTTTCTATTTCTTTTGCAGCAGTGGGCATCTGCTGAGGTGTAGCGTTCAATGAACACCTACAGAAAAATGAAACAGATCTAGTTACATACACAAAAAGGGGACATGTAGAAGAAGCCACCTTTTTTAAAAACAACAAAGATACCTTTCCAATCCCTTCCAAACAGACCAGCAAAAGGCACCCCAGAGGCCTCTAGATATGTACAGTTTGACTTCTACAGGTCCTACAGCCTTCCCCAGGTCCCTTCTTAGGCCAGAAAAGGTAATCTTTTCAAAAGAGGAAAATCACAGCAGATCACGGGGCAAAGCCTCACCGCATATTGTCGTTGTTTAAGAGGTACTTCTTGATTCGTGGCAATTTGCGAAGCACAGGCTTAAGATCGGACATTTCTGCAATCCGCTTCATCAGTTTCACCTGGAGAGAATTAAGGAAGGATGGGGGTTAAGAGTGAAACACACCGATCTATGAACTTCTGAAAATCAGGACCATAAGGGTCTCTCAAGGAGACAACCTGATGAAAGATGGTGGTGATGACTGGGGAAAATCTACTTGTTCCAATAGGTTTACTTTGAAACCCTGAAGAAGTGACATCGCTAGGAACAAAGGCAGCCCCAAGCAAGGTGGGGGGGGGGTGCTCCATGATAGGACAAGGGTTTTAGATATGAGCTACTAAACAGGTATGTACTGTCTTCAAGTGATGTAAGCAGTCCTAGCCTAACCCCTTCTTGTGATCTGCACCAGAGGGTTAGACTGGTCTCTCCTGAACCCAATGTGTTGCTCCCACAGTCCAAAAAGAAATGCTGCTGGAGAAGATCTGCCATAGCCAAAATTTCAATGGGAAACAGAGAGGAGGGAAGGAACAACCAGGGTTTTCTGTTGTGATGGAATTCCAAGAACCCCGAGTCTTACAAAAGGGGGAGCATCTTAGATGTGGCCAGGTACCCATCTTTCACCCCCAAGGTTCTTCCAAGGGGAACAAAAACACCACAACAATTTGGGAAACATTAACCAAAGGACATCGAAACAGAATAAAACTAAAAATAACCAGCAGACCATTTCTGGTTTCAAAAAAGCTTGTTTGTTTGTTGTTTGATGTTTAAACACTGCAGGCAGAGGGCTCAGACGTCTTTAAAAGCTGGCTCATTTGTTCCTGGAAATCAAGTTGACCTTTTCTGCTGGGGCAACAGTTTGTATGTGTCCCCCCCCCTCCCCGGCGGGGAAAAAGAAACGAAGTTTTCTGGGGCTGTATTTTGTCCACCCCTCTCTTACAAGAACCTTGGAAGGTAGAGCAGAATCATTCCAACACTGTAGAACTAAGCCTAAGGAGGCCCTCTGGGAAGTTCTCAGGAGAAATCACATAGAAGCTGGAAATAACCTAATTTGTTGCTTTGTTTCTTAATCACTAGTAATACCACATCAGGAAAGGAAAACGCTGTTCTGCCTGATAAAGCCAATATTGAACTCTCTCCCACCCCATTTTTCGATAGACCCTCCCCAGATCCTGCAACAAGCAGGGGGTACGCAGAAATGCACCCAGTCGCATTTTCCTCCAAATGGGATCGGCAGGTGAACTCGTACGGCCTTGGCGTGTTCTACCAGCGGCTTCCTCAAATAAGCATCTCTCTGCTGCCGACATCTAAAGCCCACCGCTGCTGTAGGAAGGTAGCCTCCATCAGGGGGTTCATAACTCGTGGGAATTGGAGCATCTGATGATACTTGGGAGCTCGACATGCTGCTGCAGCTTCCAAACTGCACGGGTCAATGCAGAAAGAATCCTAATAGGGTCCCAAACGTTGCATGGCGAGCCCCCAGGCCATCATGCGTCAGAGAGAGAATGCTGGTTTAGCACTCAGCACCTCTTCAGTTCAACCCCTGGCCTCTCCAATTTATATATAGCAAAGGGATGAGAAAGAACTCTGCCTGAATTCCAGGAGAACTGTTCCCAGTCTGACTAGAGCTAAGCAGATAAAGAGCCTAACCTACAAAAAAAGGACAGCATCCATGTTTCTACTCTGGAGTTTTGGCCAGTATCTTTTCTTGGACTACAACTCCCAGAATCCCCCAGCCGCCCCAGCAATAAGCTCTGAATTCTATCCCCTTCTTTTTACCTGCTCCATGCCATTAAACATCTCCTTCAACTCTCCCGCAGGTGTCAAGGTCCGGCTTGCTCTAATCGAAGCGTACGTGTGTCCGGAATCAGGAATATTGTTGGACAGTTCCTGAGCGGTCATCTTTACCAAGACTTTGAAATGTTCCTCATCTTCAAAATGGGGGCTGAGGGGGGTGGGAAGGGGGAGAGAATAAAACACCCGTTCACTTCCGCAGGCGACTTTACAAAGTTCTAATTCATGACGTGAATTTTCTATTTTTAGCACCCTCAACTTTTGTAAGTTATATTATAAAAAAAAGCCACTCGAGTTTTTATGACACAACAAAGAACTATTTCTCAAAATAGAACGTACTTGTTGAATATTTCCGTCCACAGATTCATCATGTCAGGCAAATTTTTGTCCAGGCACAGAGAGGTGAAGAGAACACCCTGAAGGAGAAAAAAAACAGGAAAGATCAGGTCACTGGGCAAAGCAGTAAGAAAATACTCCAAGGAATTACTTCTATTAAGACACATTACACTAATCCATGCAACCAAGAAATAAGAAGAAGAGCAAGACTCGGAAACGTAGCAATGAAGGAACTGGAAAAGCGCATCAACTGTAAGGATGTGTCGCTGGAGACCAAGGCCAAGATAATCTACACTCTCGTGTGAAATCTGGATAGCTAAGAATGCTGACAGGGAAAAAAATGATTCTTGAAATGTGGTGCTGGAGGAGCACTTTTGAGATACCCTGGACTGCCAGAAAGACAAACCAGTGGGTCCTGGATGAAATCAAGTCTGAACTGTCTTTGGAGGCAAAACTGCTGAAACCGAGACTGTTCAACATTCGGCACATCATGAGATTCCAGGTGTCTCTGGAAAAGACAATAATGCTGGCAAATGTGGAAGGCAGCAGGAAAAGGTAGTGAGGAGGGATCTGCCAGGACAGGAGAGTACATCACTCATGGGGTGGGGCTGGAGGAACTGGAAATGGCCTCTCATTAGCTAATTATGCTCCATCCTCGATCAGGATGATCTGCCCTGGGAACAAAAGCAGAGGCTCATGTTGTGATCACTGCCACACACTACAGACGCTGCGGCTCTTTGAATATTGTGGGACTGCAAGTTCCGTCGCTGCTCACCAGCACCGTTAAGTATCGGCACTCGTATTGCATTTTCAAAACACTGGGTGTCTGAGTTTTCAGGAACCCCAAAATGTGTATCTGGTAACAGCCCCAATGTGAAGGGAAAACTGGGGCCAGAAAACGATCTGAAGAACAACCCACCTGCTCATATACGTCCAGATGCGAATCATCGGCCGCGATGTGAGGGCTGACAGAAAGGCCACCAGTCTTCAGGTCTATCTGTAGAGACTGTTCTCTGTAACCCAAAGCGCCACATCCCATCCTGCAAAAGAAAGGAGGGGGCGGGGAATCACAGGTAAGGACCCTCTGCAACAGCAAGGACCCAAGAAAGACCCTTGCCCTCCCCCCCCCAGAGTTTAACTTTACATGAGTCAGAAACACAGGAAACTGCCTTGTGAGGGGCCAGATCATGGGTCTATCTAGCTTAGTACAGTAAAACCCCCATATCCACAGGATCGGTGTCCACTGATTCACTTATCCACGGTCTGAAAAAATTAAGACATTTTCAAAGAATAATCCAAGAAATATATATTTCTAAAGATGAAGTTAACCAGAACTGGCCACTAGAATGAGAACATGCTACAAAAAATCTTTGATAAATATATTTCCACAGTGTCATAATAGGGATAATGTTCCCTAGAGATGGGGGTATTCGTATAAGAATACAACTACCCCCGCACAGGTGGATCTAATGAGTCCACTCACCCGCCCGCTGCTGCCGCGGCTCTGCACTCCTTTTCAATCGGTCATGCTCGATTAACCATTCCTGGCAGAAGGAGGGGAGATGAGCCTCCCTGGCAGGCTGACGAGTGGCTAGCTGACCACGAGCTCCAGAGGGATTGGAAACGAGAGCGGAGCGGCAGCAGCAGCAGTGGGCAGGTGAGTGGACGGTCTGGCCCCAGGGGGCAGGACCCTCATTATGTCCACCTGTGCAGGGATATTCATATACGAATACTATGAAAATAATATTTGCTATAATCCATGCTTTTCAACATCCACAGGGAGGCTCGGAACCAATCCCCGGCGGATATGGAGACTTTACTGGGCTGCCTTACTGTCCTGGCAGCTCTGAGTGGCAGCGACTCTCCAGGGGCTGGTTTTCCTCTTCCAACCACCCCTGAGGCTGCTCAGGACTGAACCTGGCGCCTTCATGATGACCAGTATGAAATCGACCCTGATCCCACAGACCCTCCCAGTATCCTCCCCCCGCCCCCGTGGTCTCCCGTCCAACAGCTACAAGACAAAACGTTCTTACTTAGTGACGACATTGCAGAAAAGTGGAACGTAAGGTCGGAGCTCCTCTGGAAGGGTGTTCAGGCTGGAAACAGCTCGGAAATACACCACCCCGTTGGTGGGCTGAGCACAGTACTGGACAGGGACATCCTCCGCTATGGACAAAGGAGAAGAAGTCGTCATTACCAACTGACTGTATGTCCAAAGCAAAGAGGAGCCACATTTCAGAAACAGACTTGAATCATGTTGGACGAACCCAGTTTCGTAGAAGCCAAGCCAAAAATCCTTTGGGTTTTAATTTGTGACATACATACTGTACAAATGCCATAACTAAAGCCCAATACTGGTAAGTAATCACTTTTAGGAGGCTGCAAGTAGAGTGGACGTGGTGGCGCTGCGGGTTAAACTGCAGAAGCCTCTGGGCTGCAAGGGTCCCACCCCCTGGGGCCAGACCGTCGTAAGATCGACACCACGCGACGGAGTGAGCTCCCGTCGCTTGTCCAAGCTCCTGCCAACCAGCAGTTTGAAAGCATGTAAAAATATGACTAGATAAATAGGTACCACCACGGTGGGAAGGTAATGACGTTCCGTGTCTACTCGCGCTAGTGACAAGTGACCACGGAAACTGTCTTCAGACAAACGCTGGCTCTATGGCTTGGAAATGGGGATGAGCGCCACGCCTGAGAGTGGACACGACTAGACTAAATGTCAAGGGGAACCTTTACCTTTACCTAACTAGAGTGCAACATAATTACAGTGGTGCCTCACTTAACAGAGCATTACCTTGAGAAGTTATATTTAAAGGACATTTTATGGCAGCTTTCACAATCCTTTTGTCAAGAATGTTTCATGTTTTACTTGACTTTCTTATCAATCCAAAGTATTTTTCCCCAGAAACAAATGTAAGAAATAACAATGAAGAATATGACATGTAATGCAACAATTTCTTTTCTGTCACACTGAAACAAGTAATGGCAATGGTTACTTTTCAAATACAGTGGTGCCTCACTTAGCGAGGTTAATCCGTTCCGGATTAACCCTCGCTCAGCGAATCCATCGTTAAGTGAAATAAAAAAGCCCATAGGAACATATTAAAACTGATTTAATATGTTCCTATGGACTTAAAACTCACAGTTCTGCGAGTTTCCTCCATTGCGGCGGCCATTTTGGATGCCTCGTTAGCGAGGCAAAACAGCGGTCGCCATTTTTTTTTAGCGGCGGCCATTTTGGAACCGCCGATCAGCTGTTCGCTATGCTTTGATCGCGTCCGCGCGATCATCGCATAGCGAAAAAAGCCCATAGGGGCCATCGCTGAGCGAACGCTCCAGCGATGGCCTGGGACCCCTCGTTGTGCGGTTTCATCGCATAGCAAAGTGTTCGCTATGCAAGGCACCACTGTACAGTAGCAGGTGCTGTACATAAGAACATAAGAAGAGCCCTGCTGGATCAGGCCAAGGGCCCCTCTAGTCCAGCTCCCTGTATCTCACAGTAGCCCCACCAGATGCCTCTGGCAGCACACAAGACTAGATACCTGTCTCCTGATACCGTCCCCTGCAGTTGGTATTTGGAGGTCCCTTCCTTTTAAGCCTGGAGATTATACATCCCCATCATGGCTTGTAACCTGCGATGGACTTTTCCTCCAGGAATCTGTCCTAATCCCCTTTTAAAGGCATCTGGGCCATATGCCATCACCACATCCTGTGGCAGGGAGTTCCACAGAATAACACACTGGGTAAAGAAATATTTTCTTTGGTCTGTTCTTACTCTCCCAACACTCAATTTGAATGGCTGTCCTCTGGTTCTGGTATTGTGTGAGGGAAGCTGTCCCTCCGTTTCTGCTGAAAAACAAGCAAGGAAACAAATCCTTTAGCGGGTCTGACCTGGAACAGCCATCTCCAGCTCTGTCAATGCAATCCTCGGCTCAATGTCTGACACTTTCAGAGCTGGAAGGCAGGAGGTATCCGCAGGCTGGCTCTGGAGCTCCAGCAATTCCAAACCTAGCAAAAAAAGAGAGGAGAACATTACTTAGCGGTTCTGACAAAAACACCCGGCCAACATTCAAGATCAATAGCTCGAAAAAAAATATAGAGACCTTGCCCTACCTTTGTTTTTTAATGAATGCACCATTCTCCCTTGGCATTTATACCTGTAATATTTACTTGGCTTTGTTTTATTGTATTGTTTGATTTGTTTTTCATTTGTGATGGTTTGTTTTTATGCTGTCAACTGCCCAGAACAGTCGGTGCCTTGCACCACTGGGGTAGTAAGTAAGTAAGTAAATACAGTGGTGCCTCGCTTAACGATTGCCTCACTTAATGAGGAAATCGCTGCACAATTAGTTTTTGCTTTTGCGATCGCAAAACAATGGTTTAAATGGGTTTTTTTCGTTTAACGATGATCGGTTCCCTGCTTCAGGAACCGATTTTCGCTTTGCAACGATCAGCAAACAGCTGATTGTCGGGTTTCAAAATGGCCGCTGGCTAAAGAAAATGGCCCCCCGCTGTTTTCCAGGACGGAGTCCTTGCTTTACAGGGACCGAAAATGGCCGCTGTATGGAGGATCTTCGCTGGATGAGCAGGTATTCAGCCCATTGGAACGCACTGAACGGTTTTCAATGCGTTTCAATGGGTTTTTAAATTTCATTTGACGATGTTTTCGCTCTACAGCGATGTTGCTGGACGAATTAACATCGTCAAGTGAGTCACCACTGTAGATAAATACATAAATAAACAAACAATAATAAAATAAATAAGAATAATAAAAACAAACAGAGAAAAATATATATATTTTAAAGAGTTGTAAGAGCCGGTCATAGAATGCTACATGTTTTCGTTAGTAAAACCAAATATATATTCATTTACAGTACAAGTAGTGGGAAAATGAACATTAAGGAAACCGATGAGTGGGAACTTAAAAAGCAAATAATTGTACGGTTATACACTGAGTTTTTTTATATTTGTCAGTTAGAAAAACAGGCATAACCAACTGGTTTCTGGCTAGGTTTTCTTGAAAAAGAGAAAAAAAGACCAACCTTTTTCATATGTTTCCTTCTTTTCTTCCTCAGAAAGTGCCTGAACCTTCTCTTTCAATTTCACTTCTTCTATTGCTGCTTGATTATTATAGAAAGCCACATCTGGACTCATCGAGAGTGTCAATCTGTGGGGATTGTCCTTTTACCCAGAACAAGCAAAGGAAGAAAAATCAAAAAATGAAACGCCTCCTTCAAATCCTGCTCAACTATGGGTACCAATTCTCTTAACAAGTCACCTGATTAGAAAAGGATCCAGAGAAGAACCTCAGCCCCAAAACACCAGGGAAGGCAAGATTTCCCAACTTCTGCTTCCCAACACCGTCCTACCTTGAAGTACTGCTTTACTTTCTTCTGAAGAAACTTGGGATCCTCCTTAAGGCACTCTCTGAACTGGGCCACTTGCTGTGCAATCTTCAGAAGGTCAACGGGGTCTCCGTCATGGTTCCAACATGCAGCAATATTCTTCGGGGAAACAAGCAAGGGTGCAAGAAGAAGAAAGACAGGCATATTCCATGTGTAAGTTTTAAGATAAGCATGCCAAACAACTCGTATCATTTCCTGCACTAATTCTGATCTAAAACCTATATGCATGCAATGAACCTCTTTCCCTGTGGTCAAAATCCCATATTCAGAGCTTCTGTCTAGGGGATCTAAGATGTTCATGCTGGGTTGGTTGGACCTCTCATTAGGCAGACTGAGGCAGCCACGTCAAGGAACAGGGAAAACAGCACCTACCGAAGTCAAGGCGAGCCCAAAGCTTGTTGACTGATGTTTCATCCCGATCTCAGTTTTGTGGAGCAGTGCTTCAATATAGTCTTCCTCAAATCCATCCCTGGGGGGAGGGAGTGGAATTTGCTTTACAAATACAAAAAACAATGAAGCTTGCTAGATTATTCTACTAACGAACAAACCCTATAATGGCAAGGTGGGTAGAGACGATTTAAGCACATGAAAGAGTGCATGGGAACTATTCATCTATTGGAGGTGCGACAAAGAGAGATGGAGTTAAATGATCTTCACTTAAATGATACCAGGAGGACAACGCTTTATGGATTCCCGCCCCCCTTCCAAACATAAGAGAGATGCGCTGGCACCACAAGCTGCAACATGGATCTTGTAGCCCAAGGAATATTCTTTGGCGCAAGGTAGATGGATGCCCCCACTGGTGTCCATCTACCCCATTCTCTCTTTGGAGAGAATGTTGCCTTGTTCTTGAAAACTGCGTATTTCAGCTTAGTTGAATACTCAGCTCAGTACTAACATCAAAGCAAATACACACAGCACACTAGTCAAACTGATTGCATTTCGTACTCCTGGTGGACTTTCCATAGTTGGCCACTGCCTGAGCAGATTGCTGGGTAAGACAGGACTGAAAACCTGTGCCAGTTGGTTCCTGTTTATGTTGTTGTTGCAACGACAGGAAGTAACAGACAGGAAGAGACAGCTCAGAGAGCATTCTGTATTTATACTACTCTGATGGGGATATCAGTACCGGGTGGAGAATCCAACATTTTGTGAACCTATGTTTTATTCTTTCGAAAACCAATGTTCTAGCCCCCCAAGATCGCCAACATAAATCAGGAGAGAAAGAAAAACGCCCAAACAGAAGGGACAATGGATGGAAAAGATGGACCGTGCATATCTGTATCTTCTATCTCTGCATAAGAGGATGCACTATTACGAAAGCAGATTGCAACCTGCTTCATTTATACAACCTGGAAAGCAAAATGGCTTCTATGTTTAGGTTCCTGGGGTGCAGAATTTTGGAAGCACCCAGATAGCCTTGTTCATGACAAGTAGCAAAATTCCCATAACCAAGCAAATATGTGATGAAACACATATATGTATGTGTAATATATGGATGACCCCTCTACATTGGCTTATGGAGTAAGCCTCAAAACAATCCATGGATAAGCTGCATTCAGACATCATGAGGACAATAATGATCTGACTGATCTGGAAAATGTTTTTGACTACAGTTCCCAGAATCCCCCTGCCAGCAGGACTATGATCACAACGCCTGGGAGATTCTGAGGGTTGTGAAACCAAGTACAGAATTACTTTTCAGAATACCACCTAAACCCAACTGGGACCGAGAAATCGCCCAGTGCCTTCACTTACTCAATCACTTCATCAACAGTTCTTGCAATAATTTCCTTCACAGTGCCAACGTCTTCCTCAGAGATCCCTTGAAGGCCGACACTGAAGTAGGTTTCTCGCGTGGAGTTATTAAACCTGCAACGACAAACAACGATCATTTCTAGCTAGACGTCAGAGAGGTTTTCAGGTTATAGCTCACAGAATTCTAATTTTAAAAGTTCAGTCTGAAGCCCTATTGAAGCATTAACAGAACCGAGTCCCCTCAACGTGACCAAGGAGACATGTCCTGCTCCTTCCATGAGAGCGATGGTACCGTATTTTTCTGTGTATAAGACAGTACTTTTGTTTAAAATCTTTACACCAAAAATTGAGAGTTGTCTTATACACGGAAGAAAGCTGAGGAGAGAACAAAAGCAAATGGAGTGGGGAAGGGATCAAAGCGATCCTGCCATGCTTTGATCGTTGCTTTCCCCCCTCCACTTGCTAAGCCCCATGGAACTCAGCAAAAGGAGGGGAAAAGCAGCAATCAAAGAGCTGCAGGATCACTTTGACTGCTGCTTTCCCCACCACTTCATAAGCCCCACGGGGCTTAACAAAAGGAGGGGGAAAGCCTGCAGCCCTTTGATCGCTGCTTTCCCCCTTCTTTTACTAAACTCTAGGCTTAGGCAGTGGCGGGGAAAGCAACAATGAAATTTTCTAATTTGGATTTAGAAAAGTGGAGGTCCTCTTATACAGCGGGGCGTCTTATACAGTGGTGCCCCGCATAGCGACATTAATCTGTTCTGGATTAATCGTCGCTATGAGGAAACATCACTAAATGGACCTAAAAAACCCACAGGAATGCATTAAACTTGGTTTAATGCATTCCTATGGGACCCAAACTCAACGGTGAGCGAAGTTCCTCCATAGCGCCGCCATTTTCGTGCCCTCGGTAAGCGAGGGCAGGGCGCGAAAACACTTGCGGTGGCCATTTTGGGCGTCCGGCGGCCATTTTGGAACTGCCAATCAGCTGTTCTAGGAACATCTCAATGTGAAGATCGGTAAGCGAAACGCTATCGCAATGCGATTTTCGCCCTATCTAACCATCGCAATGCGATCGCATTAGCGATCTAAAAAATAGATCGCTATGCGAATTCGTCGTTAAACGGTGTGCTCGTTATGCGAGGCACCACTGTAAATGGAAAAATACGGTAAGTCAGAGATGTTTCTGCTCACATGAGACAAACATGAACAAAGAACATGAATCTTCCAGAGAGTCTCCTCAAGTGTAGAGTCTACACACGAGCAGGAATTTCTTTCTTCAGACTAGGTGCTCAAGTGGAGAAAGCCACCACTGACAGGAGTAGGACTAGCAGGTCTCTTCTCAGCAGGCTCAGAAAAAAATGCACAAGTAGGATTTAAGTCATTTTACAACACAGATGCAATTCAAGCTGCAGGATGAGTTTCGATAGCATGCGAAGGCGGGCAAACACACTTACCCAACATCAGGTGAAAAATCTGTACCCAGGCCAGTCTCAATTAAAGCTTTATAAAAAGGAGAATTAGGTCCACCAACCAACAGGGCAGACAAGAGGTTCAGCGTGAAGGTTTCAAAAGTGTCTGTAATGCTGAAATGCACAAAGAAAAATGCAGAATATTATTCTTTACGTTTATATCCTACTTTTCCTCCAGTGAGCTGCAGGGAGTTCTGCTTGACTCTACCTTTATCTTCAAAACAACCTTGTGAACTAATTAATAATTGTGTGCTGTCAAGTTCGTTCTGACTTACAGTCACCCCTTGTAGGGCTTTCTAGCTGGAGAGTAAGAACTAGTTTATCATTCTCTTCTTCTGGAGGCATTCTTGGGATTGTGCAGCTGGCCCAAGGCCACAAAGGCTGGCTCTTCTCCTGACAGGCACAGTGGGGGGAACTGAACTCCCAACCTCTGGCTCCTGAGCCAGATACCCAACTCACTGAGCTTTCGAGCAACCTTGTGAAATAGGTTAAGCTAAAAAGAGAATGACTGGATTAAAGACACACTCGCTGCCTAAAATCTTGCTGCTTTGTGTTGCAAGCCACAACGGGTGTAGGTTCACTGATGTGGTGAGTTAACCCCTCTGCAAGTTTCAATGATCCGATGGGCCTACTCTAGCTGTGACTTACTATGTTAAGCAGCAGGCCCTTCAAGGGAGCAAGAAGCCTCTGCTTTCCGAGAAGGGACGGGTTTACCCCATTAAAAATGCCTTCTTATGCAAACATAGCAGGGGATGTCACAGTCTACTTGGCTATTATAAAAGGAGGGTCACGACTTCAAAAAGGTTGGAAGCCACTGCCCTAAGATAACAGGAAGCACAGGGAAGAGACTGGGCTGCTTCCACGTAGATGCCAAGGGGAGAAAGGGACAAAAAGAGGCAAATTTGCTCCCCCTTACCCCATGGGCCTAAATGCACTCACTCGTACCAACCAAATGTTGTTGGTGTTTGTTACGTGTCGTCAAGTCAGAACTGAGTTAATGGTGAACTCTGACATGACTTTCAAGGTAAGTGAGATATTTAAGGAGTGGTTTTACCAGCTCCATGCCCCCAGCGAGTTTCCACAGCTGAGTGGGGATTCGAACCCAGGTCTCCAGAGGCCTAGTCCACTAGGTACTCCCCAATTAAAGCAGACCCCCCTCCCCGAATCAGAATCCTCTCTGTCCTTAAGAGCTGGACAACGGCCCACAGGGCGAGCAGCCGGTTCATCTGGAACTTGTCCAAGAAAGGAGAAGCATCTTTCAGTGAAAGATTGTTTCAAAGGGCCAATCTCAGAATAACAACTCATGTCCACACAACACTGACCACCGGGAGCTAAATAATGCATCGGGTCCCCCTAATCTGCGGAATCGGTATCCACTGATTCACTTATCCACAGTATAAAAATTGTACTGTACTGGCAATTCGTTCAAGGGGTCTGCTGTAGCAGGCACTGATAATTTGATTCAGCTCATGAATTTTGCAACATTCAAGCCAGCTGAATATTGTTTTTGAAAGCCCAAATTAACTTTGCCCTGCTTTTTATCTACTCCACAATAGAGCACAGTAGCAATGCAAGGCAGAAGGATACCGCAAGCCCCTTAGAGCGGGGTACTAACCTCTCTACAAATCATTCTCTTGGCCTAATCTACCATACAGGGTTGTCGCTAGGAGGCAGACATTAGCCAAAGGTTTTTGGAGGAGGAACAGGGTGGGGGAATAGAAGAAATATATAATGCAATACAATCAGGCAAATTTGTTCCCTGGGGAGTGAAAAGAAGCCGTCCCTCGTGACTCATTGACAGTGTTGATCTGTGGGGATTCTTATTTTGCCCGGTTGCCTGTTAAGCCTTAATGAAGAGCAACAGAAAAGGACAGAACAGGATTCCAGGCTAAACATCCTTGTTCCAGGTAAACCCTTGTCTGGTGGCTCGCATTCACTTTTCTAGAACCCTGGATGAGAAAGCAGAGGGACGGACAGCTGTGACACAATACACCCCATTGCAAGGTCTCCTAAAACTGAAACGGGTCCCAAGTGGAAGCATGTTTTTCCTTTTTTTTTTTTAAAGAATCCCTTTCCAGATTCCAGGCCACATACTCTGAGAGAAGGTAGCTCACGCTGACCATCGTCTGCTTCTTTGGATCTGTTCCAAATGCAGCCGCGCCACAGGTCACACGGTGTTCCCTCTGTCAAAGAGAAAATGGAAACTGGATATAGGAAAAAATCACGGCCTTTCCTTATTCCTTTGAATCCGCACGGATGCTCCTGAAATAGCCTTCGGCATGCACCCCGGTGGCAGCAGTTGCTCCAGAGTAAGGCGCAAGAGCAGAGCACTGAACCCCATGTACTGAATCAAAGCATTTCCGCCCAGTACTCTAGTCCTGAACGGTGACGGTTCTCTAAAAATCTCAGCCCTTCTGCAAGTCAGCAGATCCTTTCTGATCCCCCAAATTGAAGGCCCTAAGAACTAAACCCAGTCATCATCCACCGGTGGCAAGCCAGGTGGGCACCTGGGGGAGAGGGCACTTCTCCGAGAGAAGCTGCCCAAGCGCTATGGAGCTCCTTCTCCAATCTCTACCTTGACGAGCAGAGGCCCTCCGGGGGTCTCACAAGGCAGCCAGAGAGCGGCTCTTTCTCATTGCCTGCTACCTCTTCCTTTTTAAATGGAAAGATCAAGAGCTGGACCTTCTGAAGACAAAAGCAGTTGCTTCAAAGCTATGATAGCTTCCATTTTATAAAAGCAGGTTCTGTCGGTCATGTTCCGACTACTTCCATTACACCTGGAGCTGGGACAGATAGCTCGGCGGATTAGGTATCTGGCTGCGGAGCCAGAGGTTGAGAGTTCGATTCCCCACTGTGGCCTCCTGGGAGTAGAGCTAGCCTGTGTGGCCTTGGGCCAGCTGCACACTCTCAAGATACCCCCCAAAAGAAGAGAACAGAAAACTATTACTGAGTCCTCTTTATGTAGAAATGATGGGTTGCCATCACTCAGAAATGACTTGACAGCATAGGATTATTATTACAATGGTGCCTTGCTTTACGATTGCCCCGCATTACGGCGAAACTGCATTACGACGATCTTTTTGCAATTACAATTGCGATAGCAAAACAATGGTCTGAATGGTTTTTTTTTTTTTTTTTTTTTTTTGCTTGGCAATGATTGGTTCCCTGCTTTGGGAACCGATTCTTTGTAAAACGACAATTTTCCTCCAGCTGATCGGCAGTTTCAAAGTGGCCGACGGGTAAATAAAATGGCTCCACGTTGTTTTCTGGGACGGATTCCTCACTGCACAGCCACCGAAAATGGCCGCCCTATGGAGCATCTTCGCTGGACGGTGAGTTTCCAGCCCACTGGAATGCATTGAAGGGGTTTCAATGTGTTTCAATGGGCTTTTTATTTTCACATTACATTTTTGTTCTACAGCGATTTCACTGGAATGAATTAACGTTGTAATGCTAGGCACCACTGTATTACACCTGGATCAAGCTACAAACAGAAACCAATAAACAAGCATCATTCACTGTTAAGTGGATCAAGAAACAGAAGAAATGAGGAATAACTCTGTTTTTCCTTGGTGCTCCCTACACAGAGCTTCTTTTTGATAACTCCCAGAATTCCCTCTAAACAATACGGCAGTTCTGGAAATCATGGGGGAAATGCATCTCTTTCAAGCTTTCCCCATCTACCCTTCATGACCAGGAGTGGCTATTTTTCTAACGTTACCATGTGGTTTTCTCAGTAAAAGGCAGGGAGGAAAGAAACGGAGAGGCCCATTCAGTTTGCCAAGCCAGCTGTTGCTGCTATCACTTTGTCAAGCAGTCTATGGGCCACTATGACAGGCCAGGAAGCCTTCGGATATCCTGAAAGCTACTATAAACACGCCAATCATCACCATCTTAGACACGCAGAGTTGGAAGAGATTCCATGGATCGTTGAGTCCAGTCCTGTCAAGAAGGCACAGTGGGGAATCGAACCCCCAACCTCTGGCTCCACAGCCAGAAACTTCAACCACTGAGCTACCCAGTCATTCAAGTCACTGGGGGGGGGGGGGAATCTCGGTAAGCAAAGAAACACTCACAGGCTTATCCCAGATGGGTTGCGGCGGGACAGCTGTATTGGGTTCAATTTTCTGGAATTTACTCAGGGCTTCTTCATGGATTTGCTTGAGGTGCTGCTCAAGTGGGAAGTTGCCGTATGTGAAAAACCTGTAACGGGAGGCAAGGAGCTTGTTGTTGGCAATGATGATGCTCTTATTAGCATTAGCCCCCACCCCCCCAAAAAATCCAGAAAGCCCCATTAAGAACAATGGGGAAGGCGGACAATATTCTGAGCTCCCTTTGGACACCAACTGCATGAAGGTGGTTCTCAACCTCTGCTCTTCCTTTCAGATTTCGTGACCTAGCCATCGCGGCCAAGAGTTAAAAGATTCTGGAGGTTATAGCTCAAAATATCCAGAGGGCCAAAGGTTGAGAACCCTGGCTTGAGAGGAACTTGACCCTTAGGAGTAGACTTTTCTGAAGGTGCAAAACAGGCAGACATTCAATCTGTAAAGCTTTAGGGTAGCTAAACCACCACGAGTGGCCTCTTGCAGCCTGACCAAAATACTTTAAAAACAAAAGCCCTATTTTCTGCAATGGCAGCATTAAATATGTAACTGGCACGTCAGAAAATACACTGAGCCTTTATATGCAGCTCTTCATCCAAGCCGCAACTCACCCAGAGAAATTCTGACTACCCAGTTTCCTATGCGTCCAAACCCAGAAACCATGGTGGTTAGCATCTGAAGAGCCCAGGATATTAAACCAAATACAAATCATAGCTCTCCTGAATTGTTTCAAAGCTGGCAACCAGGCAGGAATGACAACGGAAACCATGGTTCACTCGAGACAGTCATTTAACCATGGGTTGAATAACTGTTCTGTTCTTTTGGGGAAAAGGTATCGCATCTTGCCTTATTAATTACATACATGACCATACAATCTGACCCATTTTGATCTACAACACTGACTTTTATTTCATTAAGAGAATATAGGATAAATGCTTTTAAACCTCCTGCTGCGTTTGCTCAGGAAATGAAACACAAAGATAACCCATATCTGCTGGTTCTCAAAACCTGAATTGTGTTTCGATCATCTTGTCTGTGTTATACCAAAAAGATTACCAAAGTACAGAACAGTATTTTTCTTCCTTTAAAAAAATGTGGGATAGCCAATTTCTAACAACTTTTTAAAATTCTTCCTTGAAAACGAGGCCCACCCGATCTGCGTGCCTTGTTCGCACAAACAATTGTGCATCCAGGACGTTTTACTGGGTTCAACAGAAAAGTTGTGGGGAAGAGGAACAGAGTAATAGAAAAATATTGCGACAGCAAAACAGGCAGCCTGTTCATCAGCCCGTCCTGAATGTGCTCCTAAATACAGTGGTGCCTCGCTTAACGAGCGCACCGTTTAACGACAAATTTTGCTTACCGATGTTCACATTGCGATGTTTTACAAACAGCTGATCGGCGGTTCCAAAATGGCCACCGGGTCAACAAAATGGCCGCCTGCAGCGTTTTTGCGCCCTGCCCTCGCTTACTGGGCGACGAAAATGGCGGACGGATGGAGGATTCCCCGCATAGCAGTGAGTTTTTCCCCCAATAGGAACATTTAATGTGTTCCTATGGGTTCCCCCCCCCCCGCATAGCGACGAATCCGGATAGCGACGTTAATCCTGGGACGGATTAACGACGCTATGCGGAGCACCACTGTACCTTGCATTGCTGGGATGATAATGCGTGGCATGAAACTGTTTCAGCTGTTCCCAGGTAAGGTCTGGAATCTTCAGGGGGTCACCACCAGACACAACTGCGTAAGTATGATCGGGGAGGATTTTGTTCTGAAGGTGCTGAGAAAACAGCCTCTCGTTGTCCGTCTTTAAAGAAATATATCAGCGAGAACAAAAATACTTCAGCAAATGATCTGTGGCCAATAGTATTCTAATGAAAACTAAAGAAAGTATCAGACAAGATCCAAGGGCTCTGTTTAATAACCCAATAATCCTTACACGGCAAAGTAGAAAAAGTGTTAAATCAAGATTAATAGGCCAGAACCCTCAAAATAGCTGGTACACCAGTTTACTAGTATACTGGTACAGGAAATGCAGACCAGATAGAAAAATCACAGTTAACTATGAATTCGCAAGATGACTGAATTGACTAAGCATCATTTTCTATTTATTTATTTAAAATATTTTTACCCTGCCTTCCCCTTTAGGGTGGGTCCTTCGACCTAGTGACAATCCAAAATCAAAAATTACATTCTGAAGGGGGTTTGCAAACCATAAGTTGTATCAAATAACTACAGACTCTAATCCTGACTGAGGTAAAATTAAGACCCTCAGCATGCTTCCTCAAACTGCAGCTTGACAGAAGCTGAAGAGCCGAGTGAATTAAAAACTAAAGCAAAAAAAAAAGAGTGTTATCTCCTTTTTATTTACCTATTTATTTAACTTATATGCCGCCCACTCTATCCAAAGGTCTCTGGGCGGTTTACAATAATTAAAATACAATAAAAATACAATTAGATAAACAAGCCCAGCGGAATAAAGTCATCAATGCAATAAAGAAAGACTTACGAAAGCACCCTTCATTTCATTAAAAACAACACCTTTGAAGACCAGTGGCGTCTGAGGATCCCGTGGATTCTTGTGTTCTAATCTCCATCCTTCCTGCCTATGCAACACGGAAGACACACCAAACAGGTATTAAGATCCCTCTGGGACGCATCGTCATGTCTGTGTACAGATGGTAAAATGCGACAGCTTACCAGAAATCTAGACGTCTCAAACAAGGGAAAAAAGCAGCATCCAAGTATACCGAGAGGAGATTCTGAAAATCCTTGGAATTTTGAGTGGAAAATGGATAAAGGGTGTAGTCGCTAGCTGTATGGAAAAGAATTAGACACATATGCATAGATGAATGATTTTTCACCCATTCTCTACAGTCTTCCTCATATTAAAGGACAGACTTGCAAAGGATCATTCCTTTTTTTTTTTTAATTTGACATTCAGGTATGTTCCAATGTTTGGAAACCAAGCACGATGAGAAAAGACTGAAAAAATTGACCATGTTTAGCCCTGAGAAAAGAAGACCGAGGGGAGGTAAGATAGGAGCACTTTTCAAATACTTGAAAGGCTGCCATACATAGGAGGAGCAGGATCTGTTCTTGATAATCCTAGAGTGTGGGACATAGAATAATGGGCTTAAGCTACAGGAAGCCAGATTAGGCTAAATATCACAAAAAACTTGATTGTTAGAGCAGTGTGGCAATGGAACCAATTGCTGGTAAGTGATGTCAGACCTGCTTTGATCTGGATTCCTGCATCGCACAGGCTTTATAGGGCCCTCCCAGTTCAATCATTCAATGATTCCATACAGTCAATTGGCATTATCCACACACAAAATGAAGGAAATGCCAAGCTTGAGGAAACCTTGTGATTTCCAGAACCATTAGCAGTGACTCAGGAATCTCTGCCATTTTGGACTTCTGCGCATCTCTCTCTTTAATTTTTGAATGACCTCACCATACAGATTCTTCAGGTGAATATGGAAACCGACATACACATGGAATTTCAGATGAAACAAGACAGCTGATTTTGTTTTCTAATTTTGGAATTTCTTTCCTCCATCCCTCCCTCTTTTTTACATCAGCAAATAATTTAGAAAATTGCACTGAGGAGATACTGAGTCAGTACAGACTAAGAGAGAATTCCCCCAACATTTCATTGGAGTTTCGTAATATGTTTTGTAAGGCTGTATATCTTCCAGTTCAGCAGTAATTAACAGAGAAATGCTGCATTGGTGGCACACACACCCAAAATAGGCTTCTGTTCAAGCAAGAGGCTCTATCTTAGCAAGACATTCTTCTCACTCCCCCTCCTCCATCACATCTCATATTTCTTTTTCCAGCGTTTATCGCACATGTGAGCAGAGCATGCTCAGTCTACGCTGGAATGTTGGCTCACGCCTTGAGTCACATTCCCAAGAATCACACTTTTAAATTCTCAAGTCATGCTGAGAAGTCATGCTTTACCCTATGGGTAAATTTACACAGAGAAAAGGGCAGGTATGAGGGATCCAAGAATAAAATATTGTCACACTTTAAAAACTAACAAATTTTGAACATTAAGACGTATTTGTTTAATCTTGAATGTGCTACATTCTTGAATGTGCTACTTTTTTTCCTTTTCTCCCATTTTTCCCCTTTAATTTTGCCAACACAATGTGGCAAACTAACACTGCTATTTCTCTGGAAATTTCCCATGACAGCAGCCACATTACTGCTTATCCTGTACGCCCAGAAGAAGGAGCTACACATATTGTAGATTTTATCACGCCAACCAGATGCCATTTGCACACACAGTGGAAATCCAAGAGGTTGTCGATTCTTCCCTGCTTACCTGTGAAAGCGTTCATGAACGTGGAAAGTGATCTGTTTAGCATTTTAAAGAAGGGATCTCTGACAGGATATTTTTGCGACCCACAAAGCACAGTGTGTTCCAGAATATGAGGGACCCCTGTACTGTCCATGGGGGTAGTCCGGAACTGCACACTGTTAACATAAACAGGAAAGTGTCTGGGAGTTAAATCTGGACGTAAAACCGGTGCTAAAGACTCTATGCTAATCATCATTATGATTACAGTGGTGCCTTGCTTGACGATAATCCATTCCGTTCAAATCGCTGTTAAGCGAAATTGTCGTCAAGCGAAAATAAAAACCCATTGAAATGCACTGAAAACCATTCAATGCGTTCCAATGGGTGAAATACCTCATCATAAAGCAAAGATCCTCCATAGGGCGGCCATTTTCCGGTGGCTGTATAGCGAGGAATCGGTCCCTAGCAAAGCGGGGAGCCATTTTGCACAGTAGGGAGCCATTTTGACAGCTGCCCGAAAACCATCGTAATGCAAAAAA
Source organism: Pogona vitticeps (assembly GCF_051106095.1). Taxonomy (NCBI): domain Eukaryota; kingdom Metazoa; phylum Chordata; class Lepidosauria; order Squamata; family Agamidae; genus Pogona; species Pogona vitticeps. Next base: position 12,415,188 of record NC_135788.1, read on the forward strand.
TTGGTTCCCGAAGCAGGGAACCGATCATCGTCAAACAAATTTTCCCCATTGAAACATTGTTTTGCAATAGCAAAAAAACCATCGGATTTGTCATTTAACGAGGTAATCGTTAAGCGGGGCACCACTGTACTGTTAATTACTACTGCATTCACTATAATTTTTACTGTTATTACCAGCATTACTACTCCCCTTAGGCACACCACCTACCTGAACAGGTTATTGGAATCTTCCCGTGCGATGTGTAAATATTTGGCTCCCGTCTTATCATGGCTGAGCTTGACAGCAGTTAAGAATAACTCCGGTACAGGAGTCACCTGGGGGGGGGGCAAACACAGACTCCTGTTGATATAACATGACCCTTCTGTGTTTTTTGTTAGCCTACTTGTGACACATGGATTCCACAAAGTGAATCAGAACAGGAGACCTTGTTCTGCAAGATGTCCTGGCCTCAAAGGGGCTGCAAACTCCCCAGAAGGCAGGGGAAAAAAATCGGGAGATGGAGATTAGCAAAGAAAAAGTGAAGTACCTGATTGACTGTGAACCCGTGGATGTGATCGCCAACCCTGTACTGCAGCGCTCGTTCATCAACAGAACTACTCTTCCACCTCCAGCATCCTGGACCGAAAGATCTGGAAATGCGTATACTTAAAGAGAAAGAAAAAGGGAGAAATCAAAGTTGAATCTTTTCTGTTCAAAAAAATATAAACCAACCATGGTTAAAATTCTATGGGAAAAAACTGTGTGCGTTAAGCACAACCATGCATGCCGTTTCCCCCTCTGGCTTGACACCCAAACAATGCGAAGGGCATGACCACGTGGGAAATTGTTTGTGCAATCCTGGTTGAAGGGTAAAACATAACACACGATAGAGCAAAGAGGCAGAACTGTGTGCACAATATGCTCTACTACGTGATTCTTTTAAGACAATGGTCACCAACCTTGGGTCCCCAGACTAAATATTAGAAACCAAGGGGACGGAAAGATACCAGGAACAGAGAGAAGATAAAGCTAAGGACGAAAGCCTTCCACAAATTAGTTTCTTTGCCCCTGCTTCTACAACGCACAAACAGAACTGCTCAGACTTGCCAATACAAAATATCTATGGAAACAAGATGGAAGCACCCCTGGATGGCTTCTGACACAGAAGACCCCGGTGAAGATCAACCCAAAGCGACGACGGTCATGGAGTAGAAACTCTCGGAACAAATCTGCCGGAGGGGCCATTGTCCTGTGTGGCCATGCGTACCTTAAGAAGGTTGTGTATGTCACCATGGGCTCTCGAACAAAGGAACACATTTTTAAAAAAGAAAATGAAATACATAAAATAAAAGCAAACAAATAACAGCAACCATCTAGTAACCTTATATACTTCCTCCAGCTAGCCATCTTTATTCCATAGGGCAGGGGTGGTTTTCTTTTTAGTGCTCCAGAAACGCTGGACTTCAACCCCAAGAAACGTCAGCAAGCACAACCGGTGAGCAGGAATTCTGTCAGACTTGTCATCCAAAACATATGGACAACCAAATGCTACAATTGTGCCACTTAAGTTTTTTTGGGGGGGAATTTCAACTCCCCAAATTCTCCGTCACAGACATACATTTGCAGGCTCCTACATTTCGCTCACCTGGAACAGGTCCTATCTTCCAGGCTGCCCTAGATCTAATTCCTACCCCCAAAAAAGAGGAAATTGCCCACGTGCTTCCTGGGAGATGTAGGTCTTTGGGGGGGGCGAAATATAGAGTCAAATGGGCAGCAAGATTACACTTCCTGCGCTACTTATTTTCAGATTGGAGCAGCTTTTGATCAGGAAGCTGCAAGAGCCTGAAATGAATTCATGGGAACGTGAGATAACGCCCCCACCCCCAAAAAAAGATAACAAGAAAACAGCTTCTCAGCCGGAAACTAAAAAGCACACAAAACAAATTAGGGATCTAGTCACTGGTTTTACCTAGAAGAATGTTTCGGTCGTGTGGATGAAGAGGACGGGAAATCCTTCTGATCCCCATAGGCGAACAGGGATAAAGTAGGCAAAGCACACAAAACAAAACAAAACAAAAAAACAGGCTCCATAATTCTAATTATCAGAGGACTATTGTTTCCTCTTGCTTTTTTAAAAAATAAAGAAATACTTGAAAGATTTAAAGGAGCAGAGAAAGGGAGCACTTTTAACAGTTTATACATGGCCAGGTCTCTTGAGTGAAGCTGCTAAAAGCAAAAAGCTGCCTAGAGTGGCCGTATAGACCAGATGGGCGGGGTATAAATCAAATAAATAAATAAATAAATAAATAAATAAATAAATAAATAAATAAATAAAAGTATGAACGCCCACCGTCCTATTAAGCAGCCTCTCTTCCAGCCAACGGGAGGGCTCCAGCGGATCACCGCTGAACGGCAGGCTCTCTGTACATGCTCAGAGACTCCCTTTCCTTCGCAGGAGCAAACCCGAACCAAGCTCCCTCCCGACCCTCGAGGCAAGGCGCTTTATAACTAGGCGAGCACAACACTCTCCCTTTCCCGCCGCCAAATGGATCAGCGGATGACAGCTTGGAGGGTTAGCATGGCAAGGGGACCTCTGAGCATGGGCAAAGCGCCCTTCGAGCCACAGGAGGGAGAATGGGGCACAAACCAGGCCAGGCCTTGCCCTCCCGCTCCTCCTCGCCGTCCCCTCCCTCCCTCCCGCTGCTCACCGGCTGAGGCTCAGCGACGACAGCCGCCTCCCGGCGGAGCCAGACCGGCCCCACATGGCGCCCCCGCGATCGTCCCGGCGCGCCGGAAAGTAAAGGCAGCGGCGTTTGCGAGGGGGCCCGCCGGCTGAGCGCGCATGCGCAGGACTCCCTCTGCCCAGGGCCGGGTGGGAGTCCCCGCCTCTTTCCGCCCCGGCTGGGGAGGAGCTTCGAGCCGAGCGAACCCGGCGGGTCCCCAACTGCGCTTGCGCCTAAGGGGAAAGCTGTCGGATGCATCGCAACGCTAGAGGGCAGTCGTGAGGGCTCGGGAAAGGCTTCTTTGGAAATAAGCATCTTCACTTTGATGCACCGTCTGCAAGGCTATTTAGGAAAAGGGTCCCTGGACTTTCCCAAAAGACTAGAAGGGGATTGGCAGCGACCGGATGTTTTAACTGTATATGTTTCTGGGTCAGTGCAAAATGTTAGTATTAGCCTTAAAATCTGCAAACCTTTCAAGTTTTTGTTTTGAAACAACACTTGTCTTTTTAAAATATTGGATAAAATTGGTGGCAGCAACTAAAGAAGAGTGAGCTCTCCTGGAGGCCTGAGTTGGTAGAGGCTTCGGCGTGCCCCGCTACAGTTTCCCCCTTTCCTTCTGAGCTAAGCTGGAATCCTCCCAGGAATCTGGAGAAAGATGAGTTTTCCCAGGGAAAGGGATAGGGTTGCACGTTTTCCTTCGTGGCGTGCAAAGTGCCCGAGGGTGGGTTTGGTCCTGACGATTAAGAGCCATTGGCTTGACAAAAGAGCTGCTCCCGCTCTGATTCTAGGAGCTGCTCCACCTGCCTGCCTTTTTTTTTTTTGGACTCTATCTATCTATCTATCTATCTATCTATCTATCTATCTATCTATCTATCTATCTATCTATCTATCTATCTATCTATCTATCTATCTATCTATCTGTCTGTCTGTCTGTCTGTCTGTCTGTCTGTCTGTCTCTAATATGTCACCCATACTACCCAAAGGTCTTACAACAATTAAAATACAGTAAAAAAGATAAAACAATATGCAGGTAGAACGAGCTATGGGGATTGTGATGACAAACGTCCGCACTTCCAACTGGACCACTTTGCCACGGTTCCTGTTTCTTCCTGCCTGGATATTGAGGTTTTCATCGGAAATCCTTCTCCAAAAATGTGGGGCCAGCCCAAGAAATTGTGCTGCCTAGGTCAATAGACAAGATGCCCCCCCCACATACACATTCCCCATGCAAAAGCCATATGGATGATGAGGGAAGCTTTACTTCTGTTCTAGCAAAGGGATAAGGGTCTTCACTACACTTGAGGACAGTGGGACAATTTCATAGGGGGTGCAGGACAGGCTGGGAGGCCCATAGACATGGGTCCTCCCAAAATGAGAAACAGCCAGGGAGGTCTGGAAAAAACACCTGGAGAACAGCTGTTACTGCCCAATGTAAAGCATCCATTGCCTTGTCTAACGCTGTTTTACATCAGACCTGACCTGACCATCCCGGAGGGACAGAAAGAGCCACATAAGTGGCAAGCTATTAGAAAAAAGGAATTCCTTATGTGTTGAGATGATCTGATAATCACAGCAGGAGCTTTTCATTCCTCCTGCAGTTTGGAAATTAGCTTGCTTTGGTTTGTGATTGGTCACTGGGAGGTAAACACAAGCTTGATTTGCAAATATAGTTGCTCAGTCAACAGAAGGCTGCCGAAACCGGGTCTCTGAAACACTGAACAGATTTCATCCTGGAATACTGTATATACAGTATATAATGTGTAAGTTGGCCCAAAGAGAGGGCTTTATCTGTGATAGTGTGCGATTTTAGAAGGTTTCCTTGCTTCTTTTCCCTGTTCCTTTTAAGGCTTCAAAACTTGGTTGAGCAGTCCATCAAGGTAGATGTTACAGTTAACGTATTATTAAAAGTAGAGCTCCTTTAAGATATAGATGAATTCTCTTTATCTTACTGTGTGCTTCCTCTGCCTCTAATCTGCCTATGGCAAATTAGCTTGCTTTGATTTTGTGAGTCAAGTTATAGGGAGGTAAATAGAGGCTTAAAGCATTTCCTACTCAGGGCCGGCTGGGGCACTGCTGTCAGTTTAGGTAGGTTCCGTAGTAGGTGCAATGTATCTTCATTTGCAAAGGATCAGAAACCGTTCAAGTAGCTCAGTCCTTAGAAGTTTATTTCAATTAGCTTATCAGATGTGTGCCTTGACCTAACAAGAGCTCCATTCCTTGTGAAGTCACTTCAAACCATCAGTAGCTCGTGGTTCATGTGGTGGGGTGTGTGCCAAGGCCACTGTTTCAAGGTGAAGCCCTCCCCCCTCCTTGCAGGCCATGAATATTGCAAAATCAGGCGCACAAAATCAGCTCCGGTAATGGCTGTCTCAGAACAACCAAGGAAGGCCTGGTTTCAAAGCAGGAAGGGCTTGATTTTTCTGGTTCTATTGAAGGAGAGGACAGGTGGTAGATCACAGGGTGGTGGCCCCCCATCCTCTCAACAGAAAAACTGTGTCCTACAGCTTTGAGACTGATGCGGTCCTTATCAGCTGGAGTGGAAAACCCCAGCCAAAGGTCTAACCAGGATGAATACACTGAAGCTTTGAAGGAACGTCGCCGGAATAAATGAACATCCTCATTTCATTTCAGCACGATAGCCAAATAAAAGGGAGCGGGATCACCTCCTCTCCACGGAGAACAGGGCTCGTTATGTTCAGCAACGCGTCTTGTCTGGTTTCCATTAAAGCAGCGCATTCTCTTTCATCTCGGTTCCTAATGAAGACCTGCTACCTTGCGCTGCTTAATTATTAACATCCCTCACTAATAAAGGGATATTCTTTCAGATTTCTGGCTGAATCGGTAAAGGGAAAAGAAAAAGATAATTATTGCTTCTCATCTGTCTGGAAGCAAAACTCAAGTAGCTTGTATGAGAGCTCCAGGATCTGTTCTCGGTAATTTTTTTTTTAAAAAAATTCAAAACCTTTGGTTTACTTGATTGATTGATTTAATGTTTATCATTTGTGCACTTGCAAATATTTATTGCTTACCTAATAGCAATCATGCAGATGATCTACAAAGTTAATGAAAAATTACTACCGTGTTCCCCCCCCCCCAAAAAAAATAGGTTTTATACTAATTTTGCTCCAAAAATGCATTAGGGCTTATTTTCAGGGGATGCTTAATTGTTTTCATGTACAATCTACCTTTATTCAAATACAGTCACGTCATCTTCTTCTGGTTGCTGCACAAGGGGGGAGGGCGGGGTTTCACTTAACTGGGGATTATTTTTGGGGGTAGGGCTTATATTATGAGCATCCTGAAAAATCATGCTACAGCTTATTTTCAGGTTAGGCCTTATTTTCAGGGAAACAGGCTAGTAAGAAAGGAAGTGGTAGCAAAATACTTTACATGGCATCCTGTGAACACATGGCCCCCAAGAACAAGCATGGAATGTAATCCAGTACATTCAGATAAGAAATAGTACAGAAGGACCCCACCCCCATCTGCAAAGGATTGCTTTCAAGCCTCTCCCCACAGATGCTGAAACAAGCATATTATAGTGAACACTATACATAACATGGTTTCTGGCTCCCTTTAGTGGCCTGTTCTGGTAATGACATTGTTAGAGAGAATGAGAGAGAGATGTAATTACTGTATCCCATTTGGGATTTTTTAAAAAATGTTTTCAAACCATGGATAAGTGAATCAGCAGATACTGATCCCGCAGTTAAGGGGGTCCTACTGTAATTTAAAATATTTTTAATGCAGTTTAAAAACAGAAAGAAAGAAAAATAAAACCACTCAATTCAGACAAAGCAAGGCTTACACAAGAGGTTTTTGTTGCCTTAAAACACCATGGCTGAAATCCTGTTGAGCCTGGGGAATGATGTGGCATCATTGGCCAAGGATGATTTTTGGAAATTAAAAACTTCCTACTCATCTTCGGCAACTTTTTTTGACTTTCATCATGCAGTCCCTTTCATCAAATGGAAGCTGTGGGATAGAAGGAGGAAGTCTTTAATTACAGAAAAAAATTCCCATGATGGTAGCATCATCTGGCAGCTGTGATTTTTGGTAAAGTCTTCCTCTTTCCATCTCACAGGTCTGATGGTTTTCATGCAATGCAACGGATTACACAGGAGTAGGCAAAGCCGCCGGAGAGAAACAGTTACTAAAAATCACCCCCTGCCAATGACGTCATTGCCTTTTTACAGGCATGGGTTATGCAACAATATTTCAGCAGCCATGCTTAGAAGGAATGAGTTGGCCAAAAAAGCCTTCAGTTAATGCCAGAAAGGAGATACGAGACAACCTTTCTGGAGGCTATATTCCACCAGGTTAGGGGGAGTGCACTGTTGAGGAGCCATGTTGGCACGGTTCCCTTCCTTGATGTCTCCTACCCAAAACCTGTGTGTGTGATTTTATAGCGTGTGGGATTTTATAATGTCACAGAGGTGGAGTGGGCAGGCATTACAGGTGGGGCAGGAACTGCTTCTAGACCAGATAATTGTGGAAATAGATGTGAAGGAGATCCCAAGAATCTGGGGAAACCCAACAAAATAGGCAGTAAGACAACCTAGAACTATAGATGTCATTATCTGGTGGCCACATAGGTAGCAGAATGTGCTCAGCAGCTTACAGTGGTTTGTGTCATTCCTGCTAGAGTGTGCATCTGATATGGCCTCAGGTGGAACGTATCTGATGTGGGGAGTCGTTCTAGACCCTGTACTGTTTCCTGGGCATGTGGAAAGCTTGCCATGATCCCCACAGACAGCTGCTTCTTCTGCTCTCTCTCGTGCTTCAGCTGAGATGCCCTGAGACCTGGCAATTCTCCTATCTTATTTTATTTATAAAAGAAAACAGTCTGTTCTCCCCCTCTAGTAAAGGGCTGCCTTACTTTGCAAGAGATAGGTATGCGAAGCAGCAACCGTCAGACATATCAATTTGGTGCAAAAGGCAGCAAATGAAAAATCAACCCAGATCCAAAATCAAGAGGCTAAAAGAAATAGAGAAAGAAATAGAGGAAGATAACAGAAAAGGAAAGACCAGAGATCTGTTCAGGAAAATTGGACATATTAGAGGAACATTTTGTGCAAAGATGAACATGATAAAAGACAAAAATGGGAGGGACCTAACAGAAGCAGAAGACGTCAAGAAGAGGTGGCAAGAATACACAGAGGAATTATATCAGAAAGATTTGGATATCCCGGACAACCCAGACAATGTAGTTGCTGACCTTGAGCCAGACATCCTGGAGAGCGAAGTCAAGTGGGCCTTAGAAAGCCTGGCTAACAACAAGGCCAGTGGAGGTGATGGCATTCCAGTTGAACTATTTAAAATCTTGAAAGATGATGCTGTTAAGGTGCTACATTCAATATGCCAGCAAGTTTGGAAAACTCAACAGTGGCCAGAGGATTGGAAAAGATCAGTCTACATCCCAATCCCAAAGAAAGGCAGTGCCAAAGAATGCTCCAACTACCGTACAATTGCACTCATTTCGCACGCTAGCAAGGTTATGCTCAAAATCCTGCAAGGTAGGCTTCAGCAGTATGTGGACCGAGAACTCCCAGAAGTACAAGCTGGATTCCGAAGAGGCAGAGGAACTCGAGACCAAATTGCTAACTTGCGCTGGATTATGGAGAAAGCCAGAGAGTTCCAGAAAAATATCTACTTCTGCTTCATTGACTATGCGAAAGCCTTTGACTGTGTGGACCACAGCAAACTATGGCAAGTTCTTAAAGAAATGGGAGTGCCTGACCACTTTATCTGTCTCCTGAGAAACCTATATGTGGGACAGGAAGCAACAGTTAGAACTGGTCATGGAACAACTGAGTGGTTCAAAATTGGGAAAGGAGTACGGCAAGGCTGTATATTGTCCCCCAGCTTATTTAACTTATATGCAGAATACATCATGCGGAAGGCTGGACTGGAAGAAACCCAAGCCGGAATTAAGATTGCCGGAAGAAATATCAACAACCTCCGATATGCAGATGATACCACTCTGATGGCAGAAAGTGAGGAGGAATTAAAGAACCTTGTAATGAGAGTGAAAGAGGAGAGTGCAAAAAACGGTCTGAAACTCAACATCAAAAAAACTAAGATCATGGCCACTGGTCCCATCACCTCCTGGGAAATAGAAGGGGAAGATATGGAGGCAGTGTCAAATTTTATCTTCCTGGGCTCCATGATCACTGCAGATGGAGACAGCAGCCCTGAAATTAAAAGGCGCCTTCTTCTTGGGAGGAAAGCGATGACAAATCTTGACAGCATCTTGAAAAGCAGAGACATCACCTTGCCAACAAAAGTCCGAATAGTCAAAGCTATGGTTTTTCCTGTCGTGATGTATGGAAGTGAGAGCTGGACCATAAAGAAAGCAGACCGCCGAAGAATTGATGCCTTTGAATTGTGGTGCTGGAGGAGGCTCTTGAGAACCCCCTGGGCTGCAAGGAGAACAAACCTATCAGTTCTAAAGGAAATCAACCCTGAGTGCTCACTTGAAGGACAGATCCTGAAGCTGAGGCTCCAGTACTTTGGCCATCTCATGAGAAGAAAAGAGTCCTTGGAAAAAACCTTGATGTTAGGAAGGTGTGATGGCAAGAGGAGAAGGGGACGACCGAGGATGAGATGGCTGGACAGTGTCTGCGAAGCAACCAACATGAACCTGACACAACTCCGGGAGGCAGTAGAAGACAGGAGGGCCTGGCGTGCTCTGGTCCATGGGGTCACGAAGAGTCGGACACGACTAAACGACTAAACACACACAAAAGGTTCTCTAGTCATTCCTGATTGTAAAGATACATTGTTGTTGTTTTTTAATTTAAACATAGCAGAGTTTCAATAATAGGTGACAAGATTATACACAATATGGAGGCATTGTGGGAGAGGAAGTATTCAAGGCATCTTAGTAATCGCTCTTGCTTCAGTGGGACACATTCCCTCATAAATATGCACAGAATTGCTACTATGGTCCCCATTTTAATTCATAAAAATCCTATGCAAATCCTTTTTTGGGGGGGAGCTGAGACAAAAATGTAATTATGAGTCCCAATCAGAACAGACCTACTAAATCGATGGAAACTTGGTAAGTCAACCTCTATGTAAGCTCTGGGCTGGTTGCATAGTTTAGTGGTTTAGGTGTCCGGCTGTGGAGCCAGAGTTTGGGCGTTCAATTCCCCACTGTGCCTCTTTGGAGAAGAGCCAACCTATGTAGCCTTGGGCAAGCTGCACAGTCCCAATGTGCCCCTTGAAGATTGGGGTAAACCACTTGTGTATATTCTCTACCTACAAAAATTTGGAAAGAATTGCCACCAGTCAGAATTGACTCGACAGCGCACAATTATTATCATGTAATTTGTGTCAATGAGTCTCCTCTGGATCTTGACCACCCAAAACAGTGTGTTTAGATTCTAAGCTCTGATGGTTTACCAAGAATTGAATCCTACTGGGGCTTATATTTCTGATGAGATTTGACCTAGGATGGAATCATGAAGCCTGATTCTAAACATACGTACTTGGAAATAAGTTCAGCTGACTTCAATACCCCTGCTGACTTCTGCCAGAAAAACTGAATTGGAATCTATGAACGCACATACTGAAATAAAGCGGTTAATCTTGAAGGTGCCACAAGATTGTTGTGTTGTATGTACCTATCCCTTGTATATTTGCTTAGAATTACCTTTATGTGAATTGATCCATACGTGTGGTTACTTGAAAGTACATCTCACTGCAGATGCATAGACTATAGCCTTCATCCCCCCCCCCCCAATTCCATTAGCAAATAAGGGTCAGGATCCTGTTATGTACTAACTAAAGGATGTGTAGATAGTAAGACGAGAGCTTACTTCCCCCTGTGCAACTGGAATCCCTGGCAAATTCTTTTCTGAGTCCCGGAAGGCAAAACACCATGACAGTGTAAGCCAACTTAATCTTGTTTAAGCACGGAAGAATAACTCCAGGATTCACACTGGTTAGATGGGATTTTCATGGGCTTTGTTCAAGTTACACATATTCTGTCAACATCTTCCATTGATTCCAAGTGGTTGTTAGATTTTCCTGTCTGTCTTCTTGAATTAAATTAAACTTGCTGTTCTAAAGATGGTTTGGGACAGAGGATGTACCATTCTTTGTGATGCGCACAGGTTTTCTTTCAAGTGTTAGGAGATGTTCATTCTTGTCCTGAATGTTCCAAACACACAAGCATGAATGAACAGCCTTTCCCCCCAAGAGTATTAAAAGATGATAACGACCATCTGTTACATAGTATGGGATACTCAGTTTCTGCCTTTAATCAGATCACGCAATAACAACTCTTGACAGTGCAACGGGTGGTGCTGGCTTAACAAAACAAACACCAAAACATTGCAAGCTGTAGAGTTGGACAAAGTATGAATGTGAAACTCATAGCTTGGAAATGTTGCTTTGGGGACTACAGGTCCCATCCTCCCCCAATCAACATGGTCATTAGTTTGGTCACTGGAGCACCGTATTCAGTGGACCCTTGACTTACAGACGGCTTGACTTACAGACTTTTTGAGTTACAGACTTCTCTGGCCGTAAAATTTAGGTTTGACTTGCAGCCTGAGAATTGACTTACAGACCAGAAAAAAACCAAAATGGAACAAAAACGGCCTGTTACGGGATTAATCGGTTTTCAATGCACTGTAGGTCAATGGAGACTTGACCTACAGACTTTTTGACTTGAGAACCGCCTTCTAATACGGATTAAGTTCTCAAGTCAAGACCCCACTGTACTCATTCATCTGTATAAGCAAAGCTTGGAGAATTACTTTCAAAAGTAATTCTGTTACCATTAGAATTCTGTACCCTTCCAAATAGTTACTGTTATAGTTACAGTTTTTACAAAGCAATGTTAATGTTCCTCTGTATCAAAAATCACTCCAATAGCTGCTTTTTAGTTACTGAAAAACATGTGCACTGGCGCAGTGGTTAAATCGCTGTACTACAGCCAGATACTTACACCACTAAGCCATCCAGCCAGGGTCAGCATATCTTAAAAAGTGACTTTGTGTGTGCACTTGCCACAAAACTGTTGATCTAATAATGCTTCTCTTGTGCATTACTCACACCCGTTTCAGCCCGGCCCCTGTAACTGCTATCCTTTTGGCTGCCTATAAATTTCCATTAAAATGAATCATCTGTATTAAGTTGTAAATATGAATCAAGGAGCTTTAAATAAGTACTGCAGATTGTAGGCACAGCACAGTTATATTAACCCGTCACTCAGCGCCCCAGCTTTATATTAAAAGCATATTTCCTTGCTGCCGTCAAAATGCTAAACGTGCAAAATAAATAGGACATGGCTGGGTTTCTCCCCCCACACTTCTGTTGAATGACATTAATGTTTGCTTTGCTTTATTACGGAGTTACCCAGCTGTATCAAATGCTGGCATGGTTACCTACAGAGTCTTTGTTCATCTGAATGGGTATACGATTATTATCATAAATACACTCTCGCCACTTTAACTGTGCCGTGAGCCAAAATCCTTAGTCGGCATATCTTGCTAGGGGCATTTTCATTATGGAGAAAGAGGGGGCTAGAATGGAAAAAGGGCTCAATTAAGCAGACCCCCCCATATTTTTTAAAAAGGGATGTATCCCTCTTTTATTCCTTATTCCATAAATGACAGGATCTCATGGATTTTTATTTGCTACTTTAATGTCCTGTTAATCTGCTTCTGACTTTGGAGAAATCTATGTGTGGTCTTCAGAAAGTCCTATCGTTAGCAGCCCTGCCAGAGCCTTGGAAACAGGCTGTGGCTTCCTTTATTGAGCCAGGCTATCTCAGGTTTGATCTTCCTCTTTTTCGTTTTGCCTCTGTGTTTCCCCAGTGTTATTGCCTTTAAAAAATTTAAAAAAAATCAATAGCTCAAAATGTCCATTTATGATCTCTAAGGGCATGACAGGCAATTGACCATGGGTTTTTTTGGGTGTGGGGGGGAACCATGCCAGGTGCCCTTGCCTTCAAAATGGAAAATTCTCTGTGTTTGTTTAAATGGACATTATAAGGCATGGGGTCCTTAATTTTTTTAAAAAACCCATTATTATTTATTTATTTATTTATTTATTTATTTATTTATTTATTTATTTATTTATTTATTTATTTATTTATTTATTTATTTATTTATTTATTTATTTAACTTATATGCCACCCACACTACTCGAAGGTCTCTGGGCGGCTTACAGCATTTAAAATACAATAAAAAGGCAAAATAAAAGGGCAAAATAATTAAAATGCAATTAAAATATATATTCTAAAAATTGCCATCAGACCCACATTTGATGTTATTTCAGTTATTTCAAATAATTTAGTAGCAATCCTGCAGTGTACAGAGGTATTCTCTCTCTCTCTCTCTCTCTCTCTCTCTCTCTCTCTCTCTCTCTCTCTCTGTGTGTGTGTGTGTGTGTGCGTGTGTGTATGCATGCATGCATGCGTGCGTGTGCGCACAACAATGATGGTTAAGATGAGTCACTGTTTTGTCGAATTAGGATTATTTTTATGGCTAATTGATTTTATCGATTTGCTTTAATCACCTCTGTATTTTAAACTTTAGAAAGGGTGTGCTAACTCAGAACTGACTTGATGCTACATCGATAATAAAATTATTATAATGGTCATAGTAATGCTGTTGTAAACATTTGTTCATTTTTTTGGAGGAAAAAAAAGTGGGATATATTTTTTAACATTTGTTTTTAAACTAAGATGATCTAATATTTGTAACATTCCGTGTATAATGTATGCCACTGCTGCCACCATTTTGCTTCCTCCATGCTGGTTAGTTGGTTTTTCATTCTTGTACACAGAAGCCAGCTTGCCCCTTTCCTGGGAGCCCAGCCTTTCTGCTCTGAAAAAGCCCCGCAGGAGAAATGACTGCCTATCATCTTCCTCTGGGTTTAGCTGAAGTGTGGGAAACTGTGGGGGTGGCCCATATAGCACCGATATGACTGTACAATCATCTTAGAACTGCAGAGCTGGAAGGGACCCTGTAGATCATCAAGTCCAGCCCTTGTTGGGGAGGCACAGTGGAGAATCGGAATTCCCAACGAGATACCTAAGCCACTGAGCTATCTAGCAGTTTCTGAAAGGCAAGACATGGATATACATTTTGGAGAGGATTTTCATTTTGCGTGCTTTGAAGCTTTTACGAACATGTTTACACCGACGTAATCAGGGACTGCATCCATGAACAACACATGACATGTACATACATTTTAACCAAGGTAAGCTCAAGAATCCTGAAGCTCAGCCAGGAGGTCCAAAATGTCACCTGATTTTAAGGTACTTTTTTAAGAATGAATTTCTTTTCTGTCAGATTGATTGGGAAGGGTCAAAATGGGAGAAAATGTTGGCGCAGGGCTGCCTGGAATCTTGAACAGCATCATCTTTCATTATAGGTACCTTTGTTATCCCTCAGCAACGACAAGAAGAAAACAGTGTTGTTTGTCTTTATAACATAGTATTAAGTGATGCAAAATGCTTTAAACTGTTCAACGAATCCATTTCGGATGCTGACAGGGGCGTGTGTGTGTGTGTGTGTGTGTGTGTGTGTGTGTGAGAGAGAGAGAGAGAGAGAGAGAGAGAGAAACAAGATAAATCTGTAGACCAGCTTTCTTGATCTCATGTTTCAAATCACAGTGACTTGTGCCACACAGCAAAGAACACCAATGAGGTGTCATGTAATGCAGGTTGTGTCCCCCTGTCTAAGCATCTTATAAAGTTGATAACTTAAGTATTAATTTGCTGCACTCAAAGAACTTTTTAAAAAGTCAGAGCCACAGAAGGAAGAAAAAAAAACCACAGTTAAAGCACAAAAACATTCCCCCCCCGAAATAAATTCTGCTAGAAGATGTTAATGAGCAATGCTCGTCTTGAGCAAATCCTTATGAGATCTTGTTGAAACCACGCTAAATAATGAAGATGATTAGCATAACTAAAGTAGCAAGCTTTCATTGGTTTCCTAGAAGCAAGGGTTTATCCAGATTGGGCATTTCTTCTCTTAAAAGTACAGTATTGCATTCTGCACTGATTTTATCAGTCTCTTCCCAACCATCCACATGACGTACAGCTTGTCTCAGTTCATTGGTTTTCTGTGACTTTCTGTGGTGTTTTGTCCTTTCTTCCAGCATGGTACATTCTTAGTTATATTTTGTTCTGTGGGCTGGAGATTAGCGCTGTGGCATATCCCATCAAAGTTCACATCTGCCGATCACTTTGCATTTTCCCTGTTGTGTAGTTGCACCTTCAGTCTTCTGTAGTAAAACTAACCGTGAGTGGTGTGTCACCTTAAAAACCAGCCTATTTTGTTTGACATAAGCTTTGGTGGGCTGCAACCAATGTCTTCGGGTATTACGGTGTTGTTCTTCGCCTTTAAAATGCTACAAGGTTCTGTGATAAAAGTTGGAAGCATTGGATGGGTTGTGTGCCTCTTGCAATCAACCGACTGCTCCTTCAATGCATTCTTTACATATGGATGTGAGGCAGAGTCATTTCCCTCATTTCCGGATTGGTTCTGGATGTCATGAAAGAGCACCAGATTGTTAGTTATTTAATGGTGTTTTTACTGCTAGAGGTTAATTTTTTATTTGCGTTTTTGCTTGTTGAGAGCTGAGGAAAAGTGTTCAATGGATTCTTACTTTCTGTGCCAAAATGGCTTGGCTTGGGTGGAGATGGAAACTGTTATTCCTCCTCAGGTCTTGTTCTGTCCCTGGTCTGGGCAGTAGAGATGGATGGATGGGCATCTTTAGACATCCGACGTTGGAAGTCAAAAAATAAGAAGAGCTATTTCTAATTTCATGGAAAGTTGATTATTTTCCGAATGCCATTGACTCAGACCTGACTATATGTGTAGCATACATTTTAGAAAAGATACTCCCTGAAGATAGAAGACATATTTTAATCATAGTACACGATTTTCCTGAATATCTTGCTTTTACTGTACCCTGGTTTATGATTCGTCATCGGAATGTAAACATGGATTTAATTTGCAAATCTTATTGCTGAGGCAGAAATCTATAAGGAAATTGTGGTGTGGAAAGAAAAATGGATTGATCAGGAAAATACACTTCCCTGGACATCCAATCTGACCTTCAGATATAGGTTCAGCCACAGTTACCTTAACAGAAATGACCGTAAAATAATTATATGATTATAAATAAAATCTAAGTTTTTTTGAGAATGGATTTCAGTATTCTCACAAAGTCTAAAACTTCAAACTACACTGAAGCAACATCCACATATTTTCTTGTATATGAAAGGGAAAAAGTTGAAATACTCTCTCTAGGTGATTTAAAGATGGCTTATCTAGCATCTCTTTATAGATGGTTTGTTGTGGGTTCAAAACACAGAAAGGGGTTATACTTCCTTCAGTTTTAGCCTAGCAATTTGGGAAACATGGTGTACATTGGCAATTTGATCCATGCTGAATTAACTCAAAGAGTTAAGATAGAGAGGAATCCCTTTTTGTAGAAGTGGATGGAATGTGGTATATGTACTGTGGAGCAGTTGATAGGCTTGGCTGATGAATTTCTAACTTCCTCCACTTTATGGGCTAAATCAGTGGTTCTTAACCTTTGTTACTCGGATGTTTTTGAACTGCAACTCCCAGAAACCCCAGCTAGCACAGTTGGTGGTGAAGGCTTCTGGGAGTTGCAGTCCAAAACTCCTGAGTAACCCAAGGTTAAGAACCAGTGGGCTAAATATCATCGATCTACGAGCGTGGAACAGTTGTATCTCCGGCTTCAGCCTTTGCTGGTGTCTATCTTTTGCCCCTCTGCACTGAGTACTGCAGAATCTCCTAAGTTGTTGGAGGGAATTAATTGGATCTGTTCAGAAAACTAAGCCCGTATCTGTGGTTTATAAATGTTTAATGCATCTTTATAAGATAGACGTTCAGGAGCTTAGAGAGAGATAGAATGGAGACTTAGAAGGTAACATACAACCCAAACATTGGAAAATTGTCTTAGAATCTGTACAAGTTATTTCCTTTGACTTGACATTGAGATTGATTCAGTAAAAAAAAACTCAACAACAGTTATTTAGGAAGGGATCGGCAAACTCCAACAAATGTTGGAGATGTAATGCTGGAAATGCATCCTGAGACATATGACCTGAGCTTATCCAGCAATTTATTCATTTTGGTTTGAAGTCACTGCATATATTTGATGCAGTATTGGAGAAATCTTTGGTGTTTGAAAATGTTCATGTTCTTTTAATTTATATCCCTGTCCCATGGGGTTTAACAAATGGGCAACAAATGGACTTTATGAACCCTTATGGCGGCTTAGAGACTTATAGTCTGAGCTTGGAAGGATAAACATCCCCCATCGACTACACAATGGTTAGAGAATCTTTTAGCACTAGCTACATTTGAACAGGTATTGTACAGATGTCAGTTAATGAGGACATTTACTTGGGCATCTGGAAAGCCTACACTGATTTATATGTGTAATTTGAGATGTATGCGGTTACAACTGCATTCATATTGCAGATTTATAATGGTGGTTTATTACAAACTGGCTGGATAGCTCAGTGGTTTAGAATGATATCTGGCTGTGGAGTCAGAGGTTGGGAGTTTGATTCTCCACTGTGTCTCCTGTGAGTAGAGCCAGCCTGTATGGCCTTAGGCAACTTGCACTGTCCCAGGGCACCTCCAGAAAAAGAGAATGGTAAACAACATCTGAGTATTCTTTACCTGGATACCTGTGAAAAGCATTGCCATAATTCAAAATTGACTTGATGGCAATTCATCATCATTGTATTTATATTCTCTCTTTTTTTTGTCCTGCCTTCCCCCCCGTTTTTTGTTAGCTCAATTTATTTTTGCCTTTTTTGTTTAAATCTGCAAATATTAAAAGGAGAGGGGGGAAGACATATGGACAGAGTCTAAAGGCTATGTATTGGGATCCTGCACTTATTCTACGATGGTTTCATATCTGAAGTCCAATATGTAACCGAAACCTACTGTTCAGAAAGAATGGGCCTTCTTATCCCCAATTGCGCTTGCTTCCTCAAGCAGCTGAAAGAAACTGTGTTTGAGGCAAGCTGCTTGGGAGGTCGAGCGACGCACAATGGCAGCAGAGAGCAGCAAAACAAACATCTAAGGGGAAAAAAATTGAGACGCAGTGCTTCAAAGACCTGAGGAGAATATCTGTTGAGCCCTTCTTATATACTTCATACTATTTCCTTCAGTACACTGGCCCCACATGAGGTGGTTTTTTTCCATGAATGAGGAATATGAAAGGGTCGTTACTAATCTTCTGAGGACAGTGCATAGAACCAGTTATTTTCTGTTGGTTTCTGTTCAAATTGAAGAGCACCTGCCATTCATATTACCGTTGGGAATGGCATGACTAAAAAATCTTGTAAATAAATAAATATTATAATTTTACACAGCTAAGGTTTCTCACAATCAATCATAGAAGAAATTTGAACAGCAGGAGGACGGAGGTGGAGGAAGACGCCTCAAACCAAATCAAAGCATTAATTGGTGCAGCTGCAGCTGCATCATAATTCCCCAAGTAAATGCTCCTCCTTGATGAGTTGGGATACCATTTCCATCATCCTCAGTCAACATGGGACATGCTGAGCTGCGATGGGCATTGCTGATCTGACTCATCGAATGGGCTGCAAGTTGGAGAAGGCCAATCTACAGTAACTAGCAGCGAATCTCCTCAAAGTTTCATAAAGGATTTGAAGATGTTCAGATTTCAGTGTACTACTTCCTGCATGTGAACATGCGTTTAACCACTGAACTATAGCCCAAGTATCTAAGGACAAGCACGTACTGTGGTAGTGTTTCTCACAGAGTAGTTTTGAGTCATTGCTCTGGGTTAGTTCCTGTATTAATGATGACAGCTGGTGGCAGTGCGATGCATATTGCACGTCGTAGGCTTGGGAATGTCTTTTTTAAAAATAAATAAATTACAAAAGCCAGAAGACTGTTGGAATTCCACCAGTGAAAAATCTGGGGTCTTTAACCCCCCCCCCCCGCTCTCTCAGGTATCTGATATAACTTACAGTTGGTACATAAATGAGAAAAAGATCCCTCCATTTCCGACTTCTGAGGCAGAGGAACTGCTTAGGTGAGGCCGAGCGCTGTGACAGTGCAAAGCGTTATGCATATTGTCGTTTTCTTGCCCATTATAAGGGTGTGTCTCGGAAACTACAGATTCCTGGGTATCAATTGTTCAAAAATTACAAAAATCCCATCCTGAACCACAACAGTCAAATGTGGATCCAATCAAGCTAAAACTCTAGTTGGCGGACTTAATGTTCAGGATGGACCCCCAAACCTCTTTTTGTTCCTCCGAAATGTGAAATCCTTTGAGACAGTTTGCTTTTGGTGGGGAGAATAACTGCAAGAGGAGGTATGATGGAAGTTCATGAATTTTTCAGTGTTCAGTTCTAATTGCCAATTCTAAAGGTCTGAATCCAGGTGTTGATCTCAACGAGAGCAGATCCTTTGACTCGAGGGAACAGGAATTATTTTCCCACCCACCCTATGAGATGGCGCAGTGGTTAAAACACTGTACTGCAGCTAAAACTGTGCTCATGACCTGGGGTTCAAATCCCAGGTAGCCGGCTCAAGGTTGACTCAGCCTTCCATCCTTCCGAGGTCGGTAAAATGAGTACCCAGCTTGCTGGGGGGGCAATGTGTAGCCTGTATAATTAAAAAATTGTAAACCGCCCGGAGAGTGCTTGTAGCGCTATGGGGCGGTATATAAGTCCAATAAATAAATAAATAAATAAATGGACTGACTCCCTAATGGAAGCCAGAGGCTTGAATTTACAAGAGGTGAGCAAGGTGGTTGAGGACGGGGCATTTTGGAGATCGCTCATTCCTAGGACCATCATAAATCAAAGTTGACTTGACAGCATGTTAACAACTGCAGCCACGACCACAACTCTTTACCAAACAGAATTGGTTGGCCATGAGTTCAGGACTAACCAGGCACAAAAAGAGTGAGGGGGGGGGAGAGAAAATTTGCTCTTAAAAAGAGAGAGAGAGAGAGAGAGAGAGAGAGAGAGAGAGAGAGAGAGAGAGAGAGAGAGACCAAGGGAGGGAACGACGTCACAATAAAAACAATCCATATGCTGCAAAACTACAAAAGCAATTACGAATCAATCCTGATACTGTCGTTTCAAAATGCTTTGGAATCAATACACTGATTAGTTAGTGGGCATAAAACTTAACAAAGACACAAAGCCCTCGTGACAGAGTTAGCACGGTGGTGTAATATATTAAAATTGGCATCTAAAAGTATGAAATGCCAGATGCCGTTTCTTAGCAGGATTCCCCTTCAGTATCATAAAAATTGTAAGTATGCTTTCTCTTGATGATACAGAGAAGTAAGAGCAGGCTTTTTCGGTCCACGGAATAATCTGCTTTGGTAAGTCAGTAACCAAGGTATTGCTTCTTGGGAAGCAAACCTGCTAATCAAGAGAGTCTAAACATACATCGGTTTGGCCACATATAATCATGTATAATCTCCACAAATTACCTGCTTGTCAAGCCAGGTCTCTTGTGTCACCATGTCAAAATTGGTTCAGCTCGGAATGACACAGTAAGGTATTTCTTTGCATGCTGTAGAATAATTAACTTATTAGAATTCACTTCTGCAAAGAAGGGGTGATGCCTGCAGGCTTGGCTGACGTATAAAAGGGATTAGACAAATTCACAGTGGATAGGTTTATCAACAGCTATTAGCTATGGTCTCCATTAGATCTGCCGCCTGTCAAACCAGGATCATTCTCACAGAGCTTGGAAACGCTACTGTTGTGGACTACAACTCCCAGAATCCTCCTGCCAGCTTTGAATGCTGCAGCTCCTGTCACAAGAACAGCATCACTCGTGCCCAAGAGGTAGCTATATCCACCGACCAGGATAAACTAGGGCACAAAGTAAGGATTTATTATCAGGGGCAAGTGGAAAAATAGGTGTAGAGAAGGGAGATGCAGTGGAATGGAGCTTCAAGGCGGAGGGCATGGCTGGCTGAAATGCCAAAGATCATCGCTTACTTAAACCCTTTGTTGCAGGTCCTGCTTGCATTTCTAACTGCCAGGGAGAAGGAAATGATAGAAGACCGTGCACTGCTTCACTCCCTTTTTGGGTGAAGCTGTAGCAGGCTCTGGATGGTCACTGATGGAAACCGAGCAATCTTGGCCTGATGCAGTAAAGATGTTTAAATTTTAAATTGGAGATGGAGAACACCTAGCCTTGAAGCCAGAAATGCCCCCAAGAAACTCCTTACCCAGTCCACAGCTTCTTCAGCTGTTATTCCCGATCAATGATTGGAGCTAACAGGCCATTTAAAATTATTTATCTAAAACATGTGTTTTATTTTCATTTTTAAAGACACCCCCCAGAGATTCTTTGAAACATCTTTAAAGACCCCCCACAAACACTTTATACTCAATCTGTAATTACCTTTTAGAAAACGGTGTATTTCTTGGTCTCTTGCATAGAACTTGGCTATGCAGGTTGTAGGGATTTTGCAAATAGTTTGCATGCAGTTCATCTGTGCATGTATGCAAAGTGTTGCATGAAACTAAGATGAGCATATTGCAAACTGTGGGTGCTTTTATTTAAGGAGAACATTCCCAAGGCATTGAAAGTCATTTTGCTTCCCTGTTCTGCCATAGTCCCCCTCTATCCATTGCTAGAAGGCAGACCCGAATTAGAATTCAGCCCCCAGCCCCAAAATATCCTCTCCCTTGATATTACGGATATATTCCTTCTAGATTGAGGAACAGCAATCCCAGATAACCAGCCACCACCAAAAGCTGGATGCACTGCTAAGAAACGATTCAGCTACGGTTTGCCTGAGCTTCTTTTTAAGTGCTAATTCACTGTCAATATTCCTTAAAGTATCTGAAAGTAATTTCATGAGGAATTAAAATGTATTTCAACAAGCACTTAACAGCATGCATTAGAAGGGAACTTTTTGGAATGGGTGAGATCAAATAACTGCTTGAAAACATAGCAAATCTATTGCCACTGATGTGGATTGAATTTCAGAATGCACTTCCCTACATCTTTAAGCTACAGTATGTTTTCCAAGCACTATAAAGCCATGGAACGTGATGGGCAGGGCTATAACTAGAGGGGGACAACAGCGACTTTGCCCGAGGGCATCAAGCTTTAGGGTGAGGCTACATTGAAAAAAATGCTGGAAGTATTACAAGTTTGGCGCAAGCTGGTTTGCTTTTCCTTCTTAACTGAGTCAATCCCAGGGCTATAAATAGAGCTGTAAACAAGCTGCAAACAAGGCTTCCCTGTCTCTCCATGTGGCCAGTTAATGTGGAGAGCCCTGGAGAAATCTGCACTCTCTGGTGCAACTTCACAACAAATGAGTGCAAGTGAATTCACATTTCCCCCACTCTGTAGTTGCACCTTTAAAGGGCACTGAAGTCTAGAGGGGGATATGCTGGTGAGTAGAATGTAAAGAGCAACATCTCTCAGCCCTACTCAATTTCTTTTTATGAACGCATGAACAGTTGCCTCTTATTTTGCCTTTTTTTAAATGCCAGTGGAGGGTCACACTTATGCCACAGGACAGAGAGGTAGCAGAAGTTGCCAGTTGTCCCCGGTGTCAAAACCGTTAGTTACTGCTTTGGTGACAGGGAGTAGAGAGAGCGAAACATCTGTAGTCTCATGGGTTTGCAACCCTTTGCCTTGAAGTGCAGTTCCTTCACCTGGGGAAGAAAGGGGAGAACCACATGGGGAGGTGAACCATAGGATAACAGAACTTTGGGAATGAATCGGTGCCACCCAAATATTCCCCTCCCATTTCCTAGAAGGTAACAACATGCTTCAGAACAGCTCCCTGACTCTGTTCCTATCGATCCACTTAAGAAATAATGACCAAGCATGGTGCATCAGCTGAATTAATTCCATCTCTTGCGTGCCCTCTCTCTGATTCCATCATCTCCCTGTCTTGCCCTCAAGTGAAAAGTATAGATTTCTCTTACCATTTGGCTCATTCATTTACTGTGTGACAGTGACCTACTTTCTCACTCTCCCCGATACAAATGAATACGAGGGTAGAAGAACATAAGCCGACATCATCCCCGAGTGGATAAACAAACTCTGTGCTCATCGTTCTGTTGAGACACCATGCGGAGGGCCCTGCCCAGGGAGACAATTGCCACCATCATCCAAAATGCAAGAGTGCAACTGCATATTCATGCTTTCGAATCCACGCCGGTGGTTTTGCCCTCGGAGAAACAGCAGTGCTGGATTTACAACTGCCTGCAAAAAATAACTGCTTCCCCATCGTTTCTTTCCACCAACCTTACTCCTTCCCCCAGTTCCCCCTTAAGCTCTTTTCTCTCCCTTCTCTTGTGGTGGTTGCAGGAGGGCTGATGACCGTCTGTAATGGGTGAAGATACGCGAGGCTATGAATCAGCCCGCTGCCTGCGCTTTGGGAGAAGTCAGCAATGGCCAAAGAGGAACCTATAAAAGCAAACACATTATTGCCTACCAGTCGTAAAATTGTGCATTACGGTGTACAGCGAGAACAGGCACACGACAGCCATCGAAGAGCAATGAAACTTAACAATGGTGTTTCTGCAGAGCTAATGGAGGTGCCATGCTCCGTGTTTTCTGGGAAACAAGCCATTTTTTTGCCTTAAAAAAAGAGAAGGAAATTATCTGTACATATCTTGCATGGTATTCTGGAAATGCATGCTGTTCTATTGCACCGAATTTTCTGGCTGTTTTCCCAACAAGTCATGTCTGCTGCCCAGTGAGGGCCAAGAGGTTACTTAGCTGACCCCCGCTGCATCTCAGCAGCCGAACCAAATGGGAAATACATCAAGCAGTTGCCAGGCAACAATCACAGGCTCATTCTTCCTTCCTTCTCTAGAAACATACATCTGTGGCAGAGCAATGGAGAAGTCAGAAGTCAGGTTTTGATGGTTCCCCACCAGTTTATTGCTCTGAGTTTTGCACACCATCTCCCGATGACTCCTATGCACATGCAGAATCTCTGTGCAATTGGAAGCATGGTGAAAATGGGACTGCCAGTTGTGTTGAGAACCTCCATATGTACACACATATATCTATATATATACACACATATACAGATACAGATATGTGTACAAAAAAGGAGAAAGCAAAACAAAGTATGTTGCTTATGTACCACTCCACGGTGCTTAAAGCAGTCTCTGAGTGGTTTACAATTTAATTGTGCGGGCTACACATTGCCCCTCCCCCCTCCAGTGAATTGGGTACTCATTTTACTGACCTTGGAAGGATGGGAGGTTGAGTCAACCTTGAGCCGGCTGCCAAGATCCACTGGGATCAAGCGCTGACTGTGAATAAAATTTTGACTTTAATACTGCAGTTTAACCACTGCGCCATGAGACTCCTATACAGTGGTGCCTCTCTTGATGACGTTAATTCATTCCAGCGAAATCGCTGTAGAGTGAAAACGTCATCAAGTGAAATAAAAATGCCCACTGAAATGCATTTAAAACCATTCAAGGCGTTCCAATGGGGTGAATACCTGCTCGTCCAGCGAAGATCCTCCATACGGCGGCCATTTTCGGGTGCCTGTTAAGCAAAAAAAGCCTCCTAAAAACAGCGGGGAGCCATTTTCAGCAGCCGGCAGCCATTTTGAAAACCTGACAATCAGCTGTTTTGATCGTCATAGTGCGAAGAATTGGTTCCCGAAGCAGGGAACCAATCGTCGCAAAGCGAAAAAAAACCATTGAAACATTGTTTTGCGATCGCAATTGCAATCACAAAAACATCATCGTGAAGCAGATTCGTTGTTATACGGGGTAATCGTTAAGCGGGGCACGACTGTATACACACACACATAGACTATCTGTGCAATGGGAAACATAGGGGGAAGGGGGGTTCCCAGTTGTGTTGAGAACCTCCATGTGTACAGCTATGTATATATATTCAACCTCCTCAGAACTAGGATCGCATTGCTCGGATTGCCGAAAGCAGCTTTACCTCTTTGCAACTACAGAGTTCAGTGACTGCACATGAAAAACAGTTCCTCTTTGCAACAACATTGGCTTTGTTGTTTTTGTTTTTCGTGTTCATGATTCAACCATTTCATTTTATATTTCACTCAAAGTAAGCCTTCAGCAGTAAGTTGAGCCTTCCTTTCCTGGGTATAAAACAGCTTTAAGGGAGGGACCATGCAAATCATCACAGCTTCATCTTGCATAGAAGCTGTTGGGTTGTGAGTTTGCTGTAATAACAATATTTTACCTAGCATCGTGCATGGAAGACAGAAGCTAGGTGTTACTATTACTATATCTTTGTTTTATTTATAACCTGATGTGGATGTAACAGGAACAGGCCTGCAGCCCTCCAAGGCCAAATGTTTTGCGCTGCCAGGTCACTTGGCACTCATTGTGACCTGAATACAGTTTTCATAATATGTGGTATGTTCAAAGAGTAACTTGCCATTGTCAACCCCAGCGAGTTTCTAAGGCTCATCCAATCACTTTCTGGCAAACCGAAGGAGAAGATTTTACTTTCTTGGGCTCCATGATCACTGCAGATGGGGACAGCAGCCACAAAATTAAAAGACACCTGCTTCTTGGGAGGAAAGCAATGACAAACCTTGACAGCATCTTAAAAAGCAGAGACATCACCTTGCCGACAAAGGTCCGCATAGTCAAAGCTATGGTTTTTCCAATAGTGATGTATGGAAGTGAGAGCTGGACCATAAAGAAGGCCAGGAGGTGATTGGACCAGTGGCCATGATCCCAGTTTTTTTTTAATGTTGAGCTTCAGACCATTTTTTGCGCTCTCCTCTTTCACCCTCATTACGAGGTTCTTTAATTCCTCCTCACTTTCTGCCATCAGCTGTCATAATGAGACATATATTCTCAGACAACTGTTTAGCATAGTGCTGTGCTACAGAAGTATTCTGGAGTGGTTTATATACAGTATATATAAAGCAATGATTCTCAGGCACTAATATAATCTGATAATCTTAAAACTACAACTCAAAGAAGCTTGTAGCCATACCACAAAGACTATGTTGATTGGTGTTCCTGGATAAATTACAGTCCAACTATATATATTTATTGGGACAAAAGTGAACCGCCTACTATAAGCCCAATGCTTTAAAAGAACTATAAATCAAGTTATCTTTAGAGAGACATAAGTTGATATATTCCAGTCTACACAGAGGCATACAATTAATGCTTTAAACTGATTAGATCTTCAGGTCAATTCTCTCCTGTTGGTCGAAGAGAAGTAATGCATTTGGCATTAACGTGTTAATTTTAATGCACTGTTTTCAAGCTTTGATGTGGGACCAGTTTATTAGTAGCTCAGAGATTTTTTTATGGAACCAACTCCCAGTCACTTCAGGAGCCTGTTGGTGGATACTGATCCACAGATATAGACTTTTTAGCAGCATTGGCTGCCTTTTGGCAAGTCAGAATTTGCCAGCTCAGCAATTCTACACATACTCTCCAGCTTCGGTGTGTTTCTGCTGGAAAAAGAAAAGTCAGCCTGGGAGTGTACATCAGATTTTAATGTCAAACATATGTACACGGCTACATATGTAGCTCCATGCTTTGTCGAGAAGTCTTTTGATTTTACTTCTTCAAGTCCCACAATATTTAGGACTTGGGCTAAAAGCCTCCTATTTTGTCTAGTTCAAAATGCAACATTCATTTGGAAGAAGGGAAGTAAACAAAACAATCAAAACCCACAACCAGGGAAGATTTGTTGCTGTTTACTCTATGGGCATGGTTACAGGGCATTGCCTGGAAATTTTAAGGGAGCAGCTGTTGCTATTCCTAATGGCATACACACAAGTACTCCAAATGAAGCACTTTTCAGGAGGAATTGCTGAGTCAAGTTGGCGGTTTGCTAATTGCAAGGGTTTAAAACTATCGTGGAGCCACTTCTTCAAGCAGTAGGAAAGATCTTCTGAGATCAAAAGTAGAACGTCTGGCGCTTCCACAGTGATGCTAAAGTAAACGAAAAACCATCTGTCTTTGATTCAAGACTCCAGAAATGGTCTGATGTCAACGCTGACCTAGTGTGTTGACATGGTTAAACCAGGTATCATGCCTCTCTTGCTGTAGAGATCCCTTGGTGAAGTTGACCCAAATCTTCCTGGATCGGATGGCACCGAACACCAGTCTCTTGCAGGAAGGAGTTGACAGATTGCCACCCTTCAGACTGAGGTTGTCAGCCCGGAGACAAAAATAGTAGTGGTAGGAAAAGTTGCAGGCAGCAGGAAAAGAGGATGACCAGATATTATATGGATCAAGCCCAAAAACGAAGCCACCGCCTTAAGTTTACTAGAGCTGAGCACAGCAGCTGAGACCAGGACATTTTGGAGGCTCTTGAACTACAACTCCCAGAAATCCTGTCAAACACAGCAAGTGTCAAAGGCTTCTGGGGGTTTTTGCCCAAGAACCTCTGGGGACTTAAGGTTGGGAAACTTAGCACTATATTACACTCTGTTGCCTATTTCTCAAGAATTGCTGGATAGCTCAGTGGTTTAAGTATCTGGCTGAGAAACCAGAGGTTGGGAGTTTGATTCCCCACTGTGCTTCTTTGACAGGAGCTGGATTTGATTATCTCTAGGGTTCTTTCCAGCGCTCCAGTTATAAGATAATGACTATAAATAGCCAAAACGTGGCAGTAATAGGAAGGAGAGACAGTGGTAACAAGGGGAGAGGAAAATAGGCCTTTCTCAGCACTGATTTCTTAATCAATAAAATCCCTTCTCTAAGCTGGTATCAGAGGAAAAGAGCACATGAGAGACATTTTTTTTCACCTCAGGTTTTGTGGGGTTTATTTTAATCAACCGGGCTATGTTGCAAACTCCCAGGACACAATAATAACATGGAAAGAAGGTACTCCTCATGCTTTCTTTGTTCAATTCACTCCATGTACATTCAGAAATTTATTTTTTTTATCATTTTCTTCTTTGATTTATACACCTCCCCATTAGCGTAACTATTTGGAGCAGATTATAACAAGAAATCTATCATCATTTATTTGTACAGATTGGCACCCATAAATCCTAATACAGTATTTGGCACTTTATACCTTGGAGGGGTTCCAGTATATTGCTGAGAGGGTGTGTTTTTTTTGAGGGGTGTGTGTGTCTTTCTGCTTCTATCACTGACTGGGTTTTGGTTAAATATCAGAGAAATGGACTTTTATTTCTGAACTGAAGGTGTCCTGCACTCCCTCCCACACCCAGCCAATCCAGACAATAGTAATAAAACCTGTCTGAGAAAGAATGATGTCGACCAATTTTCGAAACAGGGCACCAGAAGGCAGGTGATTGGGGTCAATGTGACATGAAGTCAACAGGATCTTTTGCAATGGTCATGGTCAAAAACAGACGGAGGGGGGGGTGTCTATAAATGGATGTTTGGCCATCCTGAAACCAAACCCGGGGCGTTGCACTGGGTCCCAAATCGCTGTTTCAAGTGCCAACGTAATAAAATAGGGATTAATGCAGCCTCGTTTTGACATGTTTATGTGTCTGTGGTGCACTTTTGCCTCTCAGATGGAAAGACACTCTGGGGCTGCGTGAACCGATGCTGCGACCAAGGTGAAATGATTGTGCTGATGTAGAAGTTTAACGGCTGCTGGTCTGCCCCGGTCAGAAGCAGCAGGGCATTCTGGGAATGGATGATTGTTCAAGGCCCGTTCTCCTCTTGAGCGTCTCCTTGACAAACACCGAAAACCTGCTTTTGGAAAGTGTATTTTAGAGGCATTTGTTAGCAGATGATAAAATTGGGACTTTGTGTCATGGACGGCTCCCCCCAGTTAGTGCCAATGCAGCAGGCCACAGGGCTAACAATCAGTAGCACTGTTATAATTATATTATTGTTATATTGTTATAGTAGACTGGCCCCATCTTTACTGTCCTTCCGCTAGCAGGCGAAGACCTTCCTCTTCAGGCAAGCTTTCTCTGAAAGACTGGCTGCATGAATGGAGATTTGAATGGATTGTTTTAGCTTACTGCTTTGAATGCGCTTTGGTGTTGCTTATGTGTATTGGTATGTTAATTTTTTGATCCTTTTTAATATCTGCACACACACAATTTTTTTGCCTTAAATACTGTCTTTTAACAATGTAAGCCACCTTGGGTCCTTTTTAAGGAGAAAGGTCGGATGAAAATATTTTAAACAAATACAGTGGTGCCCCGCATAGCGAGGTTAATCCATTCTGGATTAACCGTTGCTATGGGGAAACATCACTAAACGGGACACAAAATGCCACTGGAATGCATTAAACTTAGTTTAATGCGTTCCAATAGCTTCTGTACTCACCGTTTAGCGAAGTTTCCCCCATCCGGCAGCCATTTTCGCGCCCTCGGTAAGCGAGGGCAGGGCGCGAAAACGTTGCGTGCGGCCATTTTGGGTCACGTGGCGGCCATTTTGGAGCCGCTGATCAGCTGATTTCCCGAAATCGCAATGTGAAGATCGGTAAGCGAAACGCTTACCAATCTTCGCAATGCGAGTTTTGCCCATTGGGGCTGCTGGTATGCCTTCGCATTAGCGATCCCAAAAAAGGGATCGCTATGCGAATTCGTCGTACAGTGCGCTCGTTATGCGAGGCACCACTGTACGCAACATTGCTATTATTTCTCCCTCCAATACTTCACAATTCCACATTTAGCAAGGAAGGAGATACTCCACCTGGTTCCCCTTGGCAGGATTCTATGCTGCATGAAGATCCTCCTGTTGCAGAGGTTGGAATGTTGGCTAAATTCCTCTAGCTGTACTGCAGAAGTGCAGGGATTTGTGGAGCAGAATAGCTTCAAGTCCCCTAATTTAGTTCACTCCTTCTTATTAACAGGCACTTACAGTCTCAACAACTCACTCAGAGACAGGAATAGGAGAAACTCACAGCTTTGAATAGATCAAAAAACAAACTGAACAAAGCATGGCTGCTTTTTCAAGCCAGCCTCAACAGATTAAATGACTTCCAACAGAGTACTGAGGGGAGAAAAGAGAAGCAGAGCAGACGGGCACAGCTGTCTTTGAATTCCGAGGCAGGGAAGGAATGATTGGTTAGTGCTGGATAGATTGATAACCACACCTACTAGGGGCAGCATGCAATATTGCAAAAACCAAACAAATAAAACACCACCTTCCAACACCTCCAGCATGAACGGCCACCATAGAAGCAGTCAATGGTGATTTTCAGGGGCATGAACTACAGTTTGACCTCCAGCACTTCCCATGCTTGCCTTATACAATCATTTCTTGACATCAGTAGATGTCAAATGATTAATAAGGTAAAGGTAAAGGTTTCCCTTGACATTTAGTCCAGTTCTGTGTGACTCTAGGGGTCGGTGCTCATCCCTGTTTCCAAGCCGCAGAGATGGTGTTTGTCCAAAGACAGTTTCCGTGGTCACGTGGTCAGCGCGACTACACACGGAACGCTGTTGCCTTCTCACTGTGGTGGTACCTATTTATCTACTCGCATTTACATGCTTTCAAACTGCTAGGTTGGCAGGAGCTGGGACAAGTTATGGGAGCTCACTCTGTCACGTGGATTCGATCTTACAACTGCTATATTACGACTGTAATACCAATAAATCTGCTACCAGTCTGCCATGCTTACTGACACACCCTGGTGTAAAGAGTATGGGGCAGGTCTGATGGGAGTTTGATCAAGGGCCAGTGTTATCGTGGCATATTCATGCAAACCAGAGGAAACTGAACCTCGGATGAGTTTCTGCACAAGGAACATATTTCCCACCTTTGGCCACTCCTTGTGTGGAAATTGCACAAATTTGGAAATCGCAGAACAGGTTTGTGCTCCCAACATCAACCAACGACAAATCTACAGAAATTGCAAGCTACAGGAGTTGTGAAAAGTGCCTTCTGTTGACAATATGAGGTCTTCAGCACTTAAAGAACCCCATCTTGTAATGATGAGATGTCTATCATGCAGCGTTTGGTTCCAGCTTTGATAGAAGAGCGTGCCTTAGAATTACAAAGATCGCCGGAATGGTCTGCTCTTCCTTCAGCAGTTAGAGATAGGGTAACATCATTTGGAGGTGCTACACAAGCATTACATCTTTCTTAAAGACTTCACCGTGGAAGCATGTCTATTACTTCAGGGAACAAAGATCTGGGAGGCTTCAGTAGATTTTTCCGACACCTGGTATATTGTTAGATTGTAATTGAATCTGAGATTAGTGTTTACAGGATTATTGTTCTCACTCCTCCCGGCTTCGCTTCGCTCTGCTCATGATGGGGTGAACAGGAGAGGCGGAGAGAAAGGACATGTTATTAAAAAGTAGTCACCTCTAATATCCTGCTTGCTGCTTACACAGAGAGCTTATATATAAAGTGAGGCTCGTTCATGATTGGATTGAAGGCCGAGTAATTCACTCAAAGAGCCGGCTGTCCTACCACTGGGAAGGATAACGGAGCATCATATTACAGCTTGTTCAAGTCAATCACACTTGCCGTACTGTCATTTCTAATGTAAGAGGACAAGCTGAAATGCTGGGTGTGTACGTTTGTATTGGAGTAGCCTTAATTGCTTTTTAAGCAACAGGAGCGTTGACAAATAGACTGCCTCCGTTATGATTCTTTCTTCCTTTTGTGCAATGGACTGGATGGAGGCTGTAAGGCAAGGAGGAGGATGCTTGTTTCAAATCAATATGCAGTTCCACACCTTAGCTGATCAAAGCTCTGTCCAGCCCCGCTTGCTTCCCTTTCTCTCTCCCAGTTTTTATTCCTGTCTCAGAAGATAACCCTCTGGCTTTCTCTTCTCCTCATGTGGTTGATGTCTGTTGAGGTTTTCAAGGCCACAGGAGGGAGGGAAGAGGCCACTAGCTAGACAGCAGCTGTGCTGATCCTGTGGAAACCTCAGGTCACCCAGGTATCTGGTCTGTTGTGCCCTGTGCGATACCGCCACCCACAAGAATCCTGTTTCCTTTATCCACCCACATAAATGGTCAGTTTTGCACATCATTCCTTTTACCCACCATTTGTGTAAGAGGTTACATTATGCAGTTACACACGCAGATTGATCATCCTGTCGCTTAGAACGTGGCCATTTCCAGTGTGCACCACGGCAAGCCAGAGAGGGTCAAGAGCACAATCCTGACTGGGGTTTTAATACTTCTCAAATCCCCACAGGATCCTGCCCCAAATATATGTGTGCGGGAGGGCGGAAAGAGAGAGAAGGAGAGGAAAAGAAAGAGAAGGGTAGTGGTGGAAAGTGTGTTAATAGAATTGTCTGAATGATAAGCACATTTGTAGATTAGTAAATATTGGCCAATGGTTTCAGATATGTGCATATACTTACTAGCGTAGAGATTAAAATTTTTAAGCTTGATTGTGGAAGACAGTGGTCTGATAAACAGAGACACATTTTGGGTGTGAGTGTGTAAACTAGGTATATCAGGAGGGCATATGGCCCTCCAGATGTTGTCGGATTTGAAATTCCCATCAGCCCTCCCCAATGGATAGGCTGGCTAGGGCTGAGAGAAGCCGCTGTCCGAACAACATCTGGACAGCCAGATGTTTCTCATCTGTGGAGTCTTCACATTCACTGATTCTTTCTACTTCTCTCACACACAGAGAGGGAACATTTTGCTGGGTTTGTAGGATGGTTTTCTTACACAGTTAAGGTTAACATACTGACCCTCATGTCCTCATATTTTCTAGCCTACAGATATGGCCTTCTTGAGTGTAATTCTACTGTTCAACCAAAAAAATAAAAGATTCTTTGCCTCTTTCCTCCATAGTTTTGAGTTGCTGTATGACTAAGGGGATGTGTTCAGAACTGCTGGGGAAAAGACGAAGAACAGTCAGAGTTGAGAAATGTTTCTTTCTGGGACTACACATCCCAGGATACTCCAAGGCAATCTGATTAATGGACATGCTGACTAGGGTATTACAGGGTATACCAAGTATTGTAAAACTAAAGCAAAATATTCCCCATCTCTGAAGAGTAATGGGTACCAATATCCACTACAGAAGTTAAACCCAGGACATTAAAACCTTATGTGTGTTCTAGCACAGTGGTCCCCAACCTTGGGCCTCCAGATGTTCTTGGACTGCAATTCCCAGAAGCCTTCACTACCACCTCTGCCAGCCAGGATTTCTGGGAGTTGAAGTCCAAGAACATCTGGAGGCCCAAGGTTGGGGACCACTGCTCTAGCAGATATATGGCATTCTCCCATGTGGACAACCACATTTCCTTAAACCTGTGTGCCCCAGCCTTGGGCCCTCAGTTGTTCTTGAAATACAGCTCTCAGAAATCCTGGCCAACGCAGCTCACGGTGAAGGCTTCTGGGAGTTTAAGTCCAAGTACATCTGGGGACCCAAAGCTGGGAGCCATTGCCTTAAACGCTTTCCTTCCATTGGCGGAGAGACAGAGAAGCCCTGTATGTCAAGGAGTTTCCTTTCCACTAAGAAATGCACATACAGCAAACACCAAGAAGGATTTCTTTGCATTTGTCGCCTCAAAGAACTCTGTACCTGATGCACGGTGGCCGCTGCTACCACGATGACCAACTCTCCTTCTCTCTGACAATCATTACAAGCGCTCCCCAGTTTTGGCCATCTGCAAGCTGGGATGGGTGGGAGAGGAGGCAAAGGTTTCACAAAGCAGTTGGGGGGGTGTTAAGGGATGTATGAAAAGCTCAGGACGGTAAAAAAATTAAATAAAAAGTTCTTTGCCTTTGGCTGAAAAGACCCCCAAAATTTAAATTAAATTAAATGTATTTCAGGTATGGAGAGGCGAGGTGTGAAGCCCTCCAGAGATGCTACCAAATTTCCCCTCACACTCCCTTGAGAACAGACTCTCCCTGCCCCACAGATAGATAGATAGATAGATAGATAGATAGATAGATAGATAGATAGATAGATAGATAGATAGATAGATAGATAGATAGATAGATAGATAGATAGATAGATAGATAGATAGATAGATAGATAGATAGATAGATAGATAGATAGATAGATAGATAGATAGATAGATAGATAGATAGATATTGAGCTGTGGTAGGGTACTAGGAAACTTAAGGAGTGCTAAGGGCTGCATTTGGGCCACATGCCACCTCATGTTCCCACCCTAGGTCTTCTTGACCAAGAGGTGGTATTCTTGCAATTCAACTTAGCCATAACCAGGACAAGCTGTGCATTCTTTCATGACTTCTGCTTAGAATGTACAACGTATCTCCGCAAGGCGAGCTAGCATGATTGTTTTGGATTCTAAGAACAGCCCATTTCCCTGAAGAACTGTTAGGAAATAGAATGGTCCCAGTAAAACAGGAAGCGGAGGGAAAAAAAAACACACCCTGAAAGCAAACATCCAATACTTTGAAAGATGTGCCATCAAACTTTACAGCTCAGTAATGGCAACCCAAGGAGCAAAAGAAGTGTTTAAATTCATTGCTATTCTCAGCCTTATCAGAGATCACGGGAATGATTCTGAATGGTTTCCTCTGGTGATCTCGCATTTTCGAAAGGACCCAGGGCTATATATGGTCCATTAGCGGGTGAAAGCGGAATGCTTAGAATGAAGACAAATGAATCCTGTTGACATCAAGGGGACCCATCCATCTTTCCTTCATGTATCCTGGCTCAACTGTTTGGGGGGGGGGAAGCAGGCTGTAGAGTAAACCCTGACAATAGGGGTAGATTGATGACTGTCACTGGTGAAGAACGAGATGGAAAAATGGGACGGGTGTGCAAAGCATTCAAAATAAATAAATCAGCCCGCTCAGTGGATGAAACTGTCTAAATTTTGTGGTTCAGGCCTTCACAAATAATATGGCACACACCAGCTTTGTCAGGAGGCCCGTTCTCCCCAAAATTGAAATATAAATCTCTCCTCTTGTTGTCTGTCCGGGGCTGCAACATGGAGAAGGCTTGTCCAGGTCTAGCCTATGGCATGGCCAGGGGACCGTTACAAAGTTTTGAATTTCTGGTAAAATTCCTTTGTGCTAAGAAGTAGAAATGCAGATACCCACAAAGGAGAATTGTTACAAGTTCTCCAGAGCCCACTCCTTTCCCATGAACTGGCGCTTACTCTCAATAACTCACTCGGAGACGTTTGTAGGAGAAAGAATTGAAAATCATTACTTATAGTTGCTTAAAATTACAGTGTATACTGCACTCTTTACTGCACACATACTAGCAACCAACTGACCAGATCAACAGCAACAAATGCCACCAACCCACAAAATAGAGGAAAAGAACACTCAACAAATAGGTAGGGTTCTCTTTGAATTTCAAAAGCTGGAAGGAACAATTGGTTAGTGCTGGATAAATAAGACAATCACCCCTACCCAGAAGTCTCTCCCTGTCTCTCAAGCTACAGTAAGCGTGCAAGGTTGTAAATAAAACTCCAACAAATTTTGTGGATACTAAAGAGGTGCAGAAGTCCCCCAACCAACTCAAGACAAAGGACAGATAGCTCAGGACGGATCCATCCTGAACACTTTAGCAGTCACTCTGACCCATTCCATCCCCCGGTCCATGATATTATCTGTGTGATTCTGGTTCTCCATTTTAAAGAATCCCACAAATGGAGGAAACACAAATGACTATGACCTAAGAGGTGGTACACAATGCCTGAATTGTGCGACCTCTCCACTCAAAGCCTATGTAACAATCATCCTGCTATAACTACACAGACAGCCTTTAATGTATTGTTATGGGCCAATCAAGTCAGAACCCATTTTGAGCAACTCTTAGAGAGCTTTCAAGGTAACTGCAATACTTAAGGAGTGTCTCTGCCCCCTCCAGTGAGTTTTCGTGATCCCCTGAGTTCTAATTCACCACTCTATTCCATTACACCATACTAGGCATCTCCACCGTCTTAAACCCTGTAATCATAGTTCAGTAAATTTTAGTAAACTAAGCTGAGTGAGAAGAAAGGAAAAAGAAAATTCCGGAACACAAAAAGGTTATCTAAACAGCAGCACAGGTTTACCCTGGAGCTCTGAGAAAAGGCTGATGGAGGAGCTACGTTGCATAGAAACCATGCTATGACCTCAGTCTGAACCTTCTCTAGTGTCTTGGTGGTCGGAGTGTCCAGGGACGATCTTGGGCTTCATTGGGAAGTTCAGCTGTCATTCACCTTCTCCTTTGGCTCCTCCCCACAGTCACCCTGGACTTGCCCAAATACTTCTGATTTGTTCCATGTTTGCATACAGTGGTGCCTCGCTAGACAGTTACCCCGCATGACAGTTTTTTCGCTAGTCGTTGACTTTTTGCAATCGCTATAGCAATTCGCAAAACAGTGATTCCTAAGGGGCAATTTCGCTGGACAATGTTTGGTCCCTGCTTCACAAACCAATTTTCGCTAGACGACGATTTTGACAGCTCCCTCCGTGCTCGCAAAACATGTGTTTTCGGGACCTAAGCTTCGCAAGACAGTGATTTAAATAGCTTATCGCGGTTCGCAAAGCTGCTTTCCTATGGCCGATCTTCGCTAGACAACAACGATTCTTCCCCATTGGAACGCATTAAACAGGTTTCAATGCATTCCAGTGGGGAAGTGCTTTTCGCTAGACAATGATTTCGCTAAACAGCGATTTCAGTGGAATGGATTATCATCGTCTAGCAAGGCACCACTGTATTTGTACAAAGACCGTGCACATACTTAGCAGATACAACCTGAGTGGGTTGTATAGACAGACCCTGAAAGTCAGGCTCCTCTGTTTCATCTTCCAAACACTTGAGAGCATGCCCAGTTCTTTGGAGAGGAAAAGGAGCATTGCCACATTTCTCTAAAGCACCTGAACTATTAACCAGTGGAAGAGGTAGGACTGAGGAGACAACACAGTGGCGAGACTAGTTCTCAAAAGCAATCAAGCAGTTCATGATTACCAGTAGGTGGCGATGTCCACTGAGCTATGGTGGAGATGTCACTGAAACACTATTCACCTCCACCTTGACCTAGGATGAAGGTTGATAGTCCATAAATTCGAAATCTTGTGCAGATTTAGAAGCTGGATATATTTAGGATACCAGGAAATTAAGAAGCTTTTGCATGCTCTAGATGGAATGCCCAAGTAATGATAATACAGTAACAATTGCATGCCATTGAGTTGATTCCAACTTATGGTAACTTTTTCTGGGGTTTTCTAGGTAGAGAATACACAGAAGTGGTTTCCCATTCCCTTCTTCCAAGGGAGCCCTGGGACTGTGCAGCTTGCCCAAGGCCACCCAGGCTGGCTCTTCTCCAGGAGGCACAGTGGGGAATCAAACTCCCAACCCATATCTAAATCACTGAGCTATTCAGCCTGCTGTAATACTCAAGTACTTGAAGTTAGAAAAGAAAAAAGGGGGGAAAGATAGCTTTATGGTCTGTGAAGAGAAATAGAATCGGGTAATACATTTACTGGGGCTACTAATAACAAATAGGAATGTCAGCTTTTCAGGCTATCAGAATTCTTCATCAGACTGGTCATTTTCAACTTGGGAAGGAAGGAAGAGCAGAAAAATGCAAACTCATCTTGGGACAATATCATAGGCATGGAATTTAAGTATTTTACAAAATAGAGACGGCAGGCTTGGAGACATGGTGCTACCGTGTTTTTCCTCAAAAGATCTGGAATTCCTTGATGTTGATCTGTTCAGCGGGTTACTAGTATGTGTGCAGTAAAGACTGCAGTATATACAAGTCTGTAGTTTCAAGCAATTGTTAAGTATTCTTTAAAAATTCTTTCTCCCACAAATGTTTCAGAGTGAGTTACTGAGACTTTAAGTGCCAGTTAATGATAAAAAGGTGGACTCTGTGGAACTCGTAGCAATTCTCCTCTGTGGGTCTCTGCACTTCTACTTCTTAGCACAAACGAATTTTACCAGAAATTCAAAACTGCAACAATTGTCCCTCATCTACAGCCACCGAGTAGAACAAGCTATGGTTTTTCTCAACAGAGTGTGTGCGCGTCATGTTGTACCTGCCTGCCACATAGGTGTTACAGGGGGTGGGGAAGAGAGTCAGTAACTCTAGTTTAGCACCAGAAAAGTTTTATTTTTTTTCACACATTCAAATTTTTAACACTTCAAGGTTGTGCCATCTGGTATATGAAGGCATCTTTGAATCCTCAAGTCATCATGAATGGGATTGAAACAGCATCCTAGCCCATTCCAAAATGGCATTATGCAGAAAAATTTACTTGCTACTATCAAGGCTAGTGGGGTGAAAGCAGCCCTTTGGAGCAAATACCACCCTCCAAAGTAACATTTCAAAACTTTGGAGTAAACATACCCTGTTTCCCCGAAAATAAGACCTAACCTGAAAATAAACCCTAGTATGATTTTTCAGGATGCTCGTAATATAAGCCCTACCCCAAAAATAAGCCCCAGTTAAGTGAAACCCCGCCCTCCACCCTTGTGCAGCAACCAGAAGATGGCATGACTGTAAAATAAAACATCCCCTGAAAATAAGCCCTAATGAGTTTTTTGGAGCAAAAATTAATATAAAACCCTGTCTTATTTTCAGGGAAACACAGTAGGAATATACTGCATTAATCTCATGCTGGTCGTAAGATGGACCCTGTATGAGAATATTTTTTTTAATATATTCTGTCCGTAACTTAAATGGAAAAGGTTGCAAGATGTTGTAGAGTTTTGAATTTCTGGTTAAATTATTCTAGCTGCACAGCAGAAGTACAGAGATGCACGGAGGAGAATAGCTTCAAGTTCCCCAGAGAGTTCATCCATTTCTCATTAAATGGCACTTAAGGTGTCTGTAGCTCACTTTGGGACATGTATAGGAGAAAGAATTACGTAAAATGTTTCTCTACTTACAGTTGTGGACAGATCAACAGCAAACAGAACAACTGACGACAACAAACACAGGGAAAAAGCACAGACCAAAGAGGCTCGATTCTCTTTGAAGCAGAAAAGAATGATTGGTAAGAGCTGGATAGATGGACAGTCACTCAAGTCCAGAAAGGTCCCTCCTGGCCACACTTACAGTATTACAGGCAGCATGTGAGGTTGTTAAAACTCTAACACAAAGTGTCTCATCCTCCTGTCATTTTAGCCTCACAGCAACCTTGCAACGTGGTTAGACTGAAAGATGACGGCTAGCTCAACATCACCCACCGAACATGGTGGTCCAATAAGATTTGAATCTGCATTATCACTCCCCCATGCCTAGTGCAAGTCCAGTTCTCTTAATGGCTGATGATGCTTTAGTGGTGGATTTCCTGCATCAGCAGCTAGTGAGGGGGTCTAAGATAACCCATGGGGGCACCTTTTGATGGACCAGTTCTGTGAGGAATCAAGGCTGGTAGACAAATGAGACGGCGGGACAGGAAATGAAGCCAGAACTCAAAACTAAAAGAATATCAGCATCAGGGAAGAAGCCAGAAATCAGATCCAAAGAGACAAAATATAACAGAGTTTAAGAAGATCTTGTTGGTTAGCCAGCAATAACTTGCAGCAAGGATCCCATCACACTTTTTACTGCCAAAAAAGATCCAAAGACCAGCCTACGGGGAGGGCTGGGGTGGTGATGATGGAGTCAATGGAGGTGCTGAAGGATTTTTGTTGGAAGATGCAATTATGTGTTTCAAACACAGGGGGCAGTAGTCAGTATTTCCTGATTGGAGCAATTTTGGGGAGGTGGAATAGCAGAGCTCACAAGCTTCACCTGCTCCATCAGCTCCCGAAGTCCTGCTCCATCCTAGGTAAGAAGAGCAGAAAAGGAAATTTTGACTCTCTCCAGTCAATGATCAGAGACAGGGGAAATATTTCTTTCCTATGTTCAGCCAAAGAGGGTGAGGAGCAAAGCCAGGTGTTCTTAGCCAGTATTTTCATGTTCTGCACAGGGATATTATTGACCGTTCACAGTAGAAAAGCAGAAGAATCTGCTTCCTCTAAATGCTTCGCCCCCACAGGTCTAAAAATAAGTACTCTTGGATCAAGTGCATAAACAAACTTAGATCTGATTCTTAAGCCACATAGTTGACTTTGCCATGTCCATCAAGCAAGAACAGCTCCACACTTTGTGCAGAACTCTGTATTTGCTTTGGGCATGCAGGAGTGAGTGTGGTTGTAAATGTGCAGCGGTTTTTATTGGACTTAGCTGGCTTCACTACCATGTGATTGAGCTGAAATCCATTGCTCTTAAGACCGGCTACAGGAGAACCTTTCCTATTGATGTGATACCTGGATTGAACGGCATATTATAGTATGGATTATTGTATTACAAAGAGCTGATTAGGCTACATTTATTGATATGTTTAGGTAGATCAGTTCTACTGGTCATCATACTGCATTTAAAAGCATAGCAAAATAAATGTTTTCTTCATACCACTTATTGTTATGTACTGCCAAATCGGAGCTGATTTATAGTGACCCTAATTGGGCTTTCCATAGAAGTGAGATGTATTTTAAAAAGTGGTTTTTACCACTTCCACGCTCCTGGCAGGTTTCCGTAGCTGAGTGGGGATTTGAACCCAGGCCTCTTGAGTCCTAAGTCCCCACTCTATCTACTGCACCCCACTGGGGTTCTGCAAATTTGTCTGGAGTTGGTACCTATGAGTTAAAGTAAACCACA
This sequence comes from Pogona vitticeps, assembly GCF_051106095.1. Classification (NCBI taxonomy): domain Eukaryota; kingdom Metazoa; phylum Chordata; class Lepidosauria; order Squamata; family Agamidae; genus Pogona; species Pogona vitticeps. The sequence goes on from NC_135788.1 coordinate 12,455,401, forward strand.
GGGAAGTCTTTTACTGGATTGGACCTTGGAGGGTGAAAAAGAAGCAATGTAGCTTTTATTTCACACTTCCTAGCCTGGCTAGAGAACTAGAGGTGGGGAGTTCGATTCCCACTATGTGTGTTTGGCCTTGGGCAAACTGCATAGTCCCGGGGCACCCTCGGAAAAAGGGACCGGTAAGCCACTTCTGAGTATCCTCTGCCTGGACAACCCTAGAAAGAGTTCCTATAGTTTGGACAGCACATAATTATTATCATTAATGCAGGAAATTTGAATTGAATCAGGGTGCCCATGCCATGAAACATCAATGCACTCCAGATAGTGCCCTTCAAACTCAGCAATTAGTACATGAGTGATCAATGAACTGGGTCAATAATGAATGTCATTTAAATAATTATAAAGAGGGGCGATGGTCGATCTTGGCTGAATGTTTTCTGCTCCTTTATTTTTTACTCACAACTTAGAAAATATATTTTCTTGGACTACAACTCCCAGAATCCCCTAGTCAGAGTAGTTGGTGGATAATGGAACATGTAGTGTTTTGTTGTTTTTAAAAAGAGCTTTCCCAAGGTCTGTGCATTCCTCACCACTGCCACTGCCGAGGTTTACCAACTTCCAGATAATGTTGTGAAACAGGGGGCGACAGAGTTATCATTTAGCGCCAAGTCTTTGGGAGACGTAGCTCAGACCTTTTTTTTCAATGGTTCCAGTGAAATTGTGTCACTCGGCTCTTGGGGATCTGGCCCGGCTTAATGGCATGTCGCTTAAGGTTGCCGGGGATTTAGTAAGGCAAAGGTTACTCGAGGCAAATCCATCATGTAATCTTAGATCTGACAAGGGTGCTGCCATCTGTAAGAGGCTGGGGATCGGTAGCAGTGAGTGTTACTTAAAACTGAACGGAGGTGGAACCTGGCTCTCAGTAGAACATGATAAATCAGGTACCTGCTACATGCAAAGTATGGTAAAAAGCCGGTGTAATCAAACGTGAAATGGAATTAAGTGAGGCATGATACAGGGCTTTCTTACAGGCTGGGTCTGTGTTGTGTAAAGAGCAGAAGCATTTATGCACAGTCAGCATGCACAACAGTGTCCCGCTACATTAAAACCTCGGAGCATGAGATGCAGATAGCTCACAATCAGTCATACTGGAGCTCACCACGGGAACCTCTCGAAGGAAGCACAACACTCATCCAGGACGAAAACTCTGAATGATTTGGTGGCCTGTCTGAAATTTGCCTCCCTGTCAACAAATCCTGCTCCAGCACATCAAAAGGCTTTTCTCTGAGTCAGATTATTCACAAGATAACCCATTCTGCTGGAGGATGGATCTCTATGGTATGAGGCAGAAGACTGTTCTGTCTTAGGGCTGTTGAAGTGGAGATGCTGGGAGATTGTAGCTTGGACCACCCGTGTGGAAAACAGAACTTTGTTTTGGGGATTCTGGTCATTGTAGTCCAAATCTGGGGGGATTCTAGGAGGTTTGATACAAAAATGTCATCTTGCGAGGTGTGATGCAAAGTGCATGCTTTTCCACTGCGTTATGGACTCTCCCCTTCCTCTTAAATGAAACCACAAACACATACACACAGAGAGAGAGAGACCATCACATCTGCATCTCTGCAATGTTTAACTCTTTCACATGGCCCCTGTTCATTGGAATGCCTATTGAAGGAGAGAATCTCCCCATGCAATAAAGCCCTCATCACGGTGTTTCCTTGCGTTATGGAGGAGCTGTGTACTCTGAGCATCAAAATCTCTTCCAGCCCAGCTTTAATGTCATGAGATACTACAGTATGTAAATAATTCTGGTGCCTTTTAATTAAAACTCATAGCAAGGCATGGCCATCTACATGCCTACTTCAATTGTCCACTAGGTGCCAGTAGATTCTTCTAAATTCAGGCTTCACAAGATACGAAACTGGAGCCTTGTCTCTCTGTATCTGGTGAGGAGGACTGTGCTAATCCTTTAGACAAATAATGTACCTTAGAATGATAGTTTAGAAACAACAGTTTTAAAATGCGTGCAAACAGTGTGGTCTCTCTCTGTTGGAGATGATGAAGGCATACGGCTCCATCATTTAAGAACAAGCCTATAAGAAGTGGAAGGGCATCTGTGTTACCCACTCAACAACTGTCTTGTGAATGGCCCCCATTCATAACATGGCTAACAGTTTAATCTTAATTATTTTAATTATCTTTGAACTGGAGAGCTGGAGGGGACCCTTTGGATCATCAAGTCCAGCCCCCATCAAGCAGACACATGGAGGAACTGAACTCCAAACGTCTGGCTCTTCAGCCAGATGCCTAAACTACCGAGCTATCCAACATTTCTACTCTTCATTCCCCTCTTACCTCGCCATTTATAATTCCTAACCTCAAGCTACCATGTGTGAGAGATTGTCTATATTGATATGTGTAACTGAACCCTTTGTGCTTCCGATAAAGTGTGGTCAATGAAAACTTAATACATGTTTTTATCAACCACACTTGATCACAAGATGGTTTTTCCTTCCCCTGCCCCCAAATTATTTATTTGCATCTGAGAACACACGCTGGGAAAATTAGAACAGGTACACAGAAGGATCGCAAAGATGATCGGCAGTCTGGAAAACTAGTCCTGGGTGAAAGGGTTGGATGAACCTTCGTTATTGCAGAGAAGAAAAAGCTGAGGTTGCAATCAGAAAGCAAGAAAGAATCATTTCTACTCTTCCCCATAGAGGGTTCATCTGTTATGAGCAATCTCCCTTAAAAGTGACCCTTCTATCCATCTGGGAATCACTCCAGCTCAACCCCAAGAAAGAGTGTCTCTACTGCTGGACCAAATATGGCTGGCTTGGGGATGGACTGGGGTCAGACTGGAGCGCTATTGGCCATACATTGCGTGCTTGTCAAGAAATAGCTTCCGCTTGTGGTCCAAAATGTGAGCTATTTCCCATCTCATCGCATCCGTAGAGAAGTGATTTATTTATTTATTTATTTATTTATTTATTTATTTATTTGATTTATACCCCACTTATCTGGACTACCAGACCACTCTAGGCGGCTAGATAATGGTGCTTTTCAAATATAGTGGGACCTTGGTTTACAAATGCTTTGATTAACGTAATTTTCCGTTCACAAACAAAAATCCAAATAATGCCTCGGTTTCCGTAATACGAAGCAAGTTTTCATTGCGACCGGGAGGTTTATAGCAAACCCCCCCCCCCCGTTAATGCATTCCTATGGGAAACCGTGTTTCGGTTTGTGAATTTTTCGCATTATGAAACCTCCCGGAGAACACATTGATTTCATAAACCGAGGTATGCCCCCAAATGTCATGCAGAAGAGGGACGGCGCTTGGAATTATTATGCAGCAGCCACGTGTTCATTTGCTGCTACTGTTGTTCCAGTTTAAACTGGAATTCTTTGTGTTCCATGTTATCAGGGTGTTGTGTCATCCTTGCCCGTGTGCCTGAGAAATACTGGGAAATGCATCTTCCCTTAATGACCAATTCTGATATTGGACTTTAATAATACTTTGAAAAATAGAAAGTAAGAAACAAAACAGTATTCCCCTTCAGACTGGTATGGGAATGGTATAAAACTTGGAAAATCCATCTAAAATGACTTCAGAAATGCTTTAAAATGCCCTTTAGAAGTAACTTTTGAAAGTAACTAAAGACTTTATTCACTATACCATACTATACCATACTATTATTTGCAACTATTTTTACTTTACTTTTGAGTGGTAAGTTAATCATACCCTAGTTATCCAAAATGTAACTAATTGTAACTATTTTCCGAGCTCAGAGGAGGATGAAAACTTGTTATTTGCTGCTTCAGGGGTTAGGACTATATTTAACAGACTTCCGTTACAGGATAATAGATTTTGTTCAATATAAGAGCTGTTTGACAATGGAAGCTATCACCGGGAGAAGTGGTCAGCAGCGTTTTGAAATATCTCATTTTTCAATGACAACATCTAGAATTCCCCAGCCAGTAGGGCCACAAAGCATTCTTGGTATTGTAGTTTTTTTTTTAAAAAAAAAAGATAAGCAAATTCCCATATTCTGTGGGTGAGTTCTCCCTCTTTTCACACTTCTGGACAAAGATGACAGATGTTATACCTGGTAAGATCAGATGTGAGTGCACAGGGATATCCAACTCTAATATGCTAAGATTAGAGATTTGCACAGCAGCATTGTTCATATTTGTTTCATATTCGGGTTCTTTTGGTGAGAAAGCCGCTTTCATTTTCCCAGAAGATTTACTATTTGGAATATCCTTTGAGTAACACACAAGAATTTTTTCCTGTCTCTGGTGGTGGGACATCATGAGGTTGAGTGTGACATCCAGCAGGATCGTCATCTGATGGGCAGCGAAGACACCATGAAATTCTCAAGCCAACATAGTTTACTGTTGTAGAACTGGAGAAGCATTCAATGGGAGGATGTCAGTAGCCCATACCTTATCACGTGCCCTTTCTCTTCCTCTGTGTGTGTGTGTGTCTTGGGTGACTGAGTCTCATCCCATCAGAATAGCTGTCGACATGGGGCCTGTTTCAGCTATGCTGGACTTCTTGACCAATGAAACTCTCCAGGCTGTTAGAAGTATTTGCAACTGCAAAGCCTCAGGAAGGGTCCGGGGGGGGGGGGGGGGGTGATGCCCGGTGGCAGCTGGCCAAATAGTTTCACTGTCCGCATGATCAGAGAAACTCTGGAGTCCTTGTGGTTTTAAAAAAATTATTTATTTATTGCTTCTTTTCTGATGCACTGTCTATGGCAAGAGGTGCTAAAGACTATCTCTCCTGCAACGTCATCCAGGTTGCCTCTGGGCTAAAGGTGGCAGCCCCTTCTTACCGATCACAGCCACATGCCATAATAAGGAAGACAGACATGGTTCTGTTTAGCCAAGCGCTGAATTGTGATCCACAGTCTGAATGAACTTCCCTGTTTCCATGGCAACCCTGTTATGTCACGGTAGCCTGGTAGCCTGTCCTCCGTGTTGCTCAGAGCATCCAGGTCTCGGCAAGTGGCTAATTTACTGGTGAGAACTAACAAGGCTCGGATATTAGATTGCATTGATCGAGGAATGCATTTTTGCATGCGTCCTGCGTTCCCCGCTCTTCTCCCACAGAGTCCTTATGCACCTTGAAGGGTTAAGCCAAGGCGGAAAGGAAATGGTAATTAATGAGCTGCAAAAGACAAAAAGCACACATGTTGTACATCCTCCTCCAGGCACACACCCTTTTTTGTGTATACTGTACATGGCATTCCAAGTTCTCAAACATCAACCGTTAGCCTCAAGGGTTTGGAGGCCAAAATCAGAGAAGGAATCCGTCCAAAAAGGAAACGTTCTCTCCTTCTGCACCAACAGTCAGCTGGTTTGCTCGGCTCCCAGCTCCCTCTTTCCTTGAGCCATTTTTTAAAAAAAGGAGAAAGCAAATTTTGCCGACTGAATGTACTGTTTCAGTATCCCAAGCAACACTTAACCTTTTCTGACAGCCCCTTTCCTGGACATCCGAAAAATGTGATCTTGCATTATCTTATATTTTCCTGCATTGCACAATGTTGGCCAATCTCCAAGAGTGCAATTGCAAGGCTACAGGCATAACTCAATAAAATACTCTGCAATTTCCCCTATTACTTTTTTGGCAGTGGTTGGTTTAACAGGGAGCGTTGCGTTTAAAGGCAGTTCCCTGCTATTCCTCAAAAGTGGCTGATGAGTGCATCGATAACAGATATTTACTTTCTTTTTTTCCTTTTCCCTATCCTTTCCTTTCCCGTTGCATTTCATGCAACAGGAATTGCCAGAGGATTGGAAAAGATCAGTCTACATCCCAATCTCAAAGAAGGGCAGTGCCAAAGAATGCTCCAACTACCTTACAATTGCACTCATTTCATACGCTAGCAAGGTTATGCTCAAAATCCTACAAGGTAGGCTTCAGCAATATGTGGACCGAGAACTCCCAGAAGTACAAGCTGGATTTCGAAGGTGCAGAGGAACTAGAGGCCAAATTGCTAACATGGGCTGGATTATGGAGAAAGCCAGAGAGCTCCAGAAAAACATCTACTTCTGCTTCATTGACTACGGAAAAGACATTGACTGCGTAGACCACAGCAAACTATGGCAAGTCCTTAAAGAAATGGGAGTGCCTGGCCACCTTATCTATCTCCTGAGAAATCTATATGTGGGACAGGAAGCATCAGTTAGAACTGGATATGGAAAAACTGCTTGATTCAAAACTGGGAAAGGAGTACGACAAGGCTGTATATTGTCTCCCTGCTTATTTAATTTATATACAGAATACATGATGCAAAAGGCTGGACTGGATGAATCTCAAACTGGAATTCAGATTGCCAGAAGAAATACCAAAAACCTCAGATATGCAGATGATCCCACTCTGATGGCAGAAAATGAGGAGGAATTAAAGAACCTCTTAATGAGGGTGAAAGATGAGCGTGCAAAAAATGTTCTGAAGCTCAACATAAAAAAAAACCCTAAGATAATGGCCACTGGTCCCTTCAACTCACGGCAAATAGAAGGGGAAGATATGGAGGCAGTGACAGATTTTACTTTCTTGGGCTCCATGATCACTGCAGATGGTGACAGCAGCCACAAAATTAAAAGACGCCTGCTTCTTGGGAGGAAAGCAATGACAAACATAGACAGCATCTTCAAAAGCAGAGACATCATCTTGCCGACAAAGGTCCGCATAGTCAAAGCTATGGTTTTTCCAGTTGCGATGTACAGAAGTGGGAGCTGGACCATAAAGAAAGCTGACCGCCGAAGAATTGATGCCTTTCAATTGTGGTGCTGGAGGAGACTCTTGAGAGTCCCCTTAGACTGCAAGGAGAACAAACCTATAAATTCTAAAGGAAATCAAACCTGAGTGTTCACTGGAAGGACAGATCCTGAAGCTGAGGCTCCAATCCTTTGGCCATCTCATGAGAAGAGAAGACTCCCAGGAAAAGATCCTGATGTTGGGAAAGTGTGAAGGCAAGAGGAGAAGGGGACGACAGAGGATGAGATGTTTGGACAGTGTCATCGAAGCTACCAACATGAATTTGACCCAACTCCGGGAGGCAGTGGAAGACAGGAGGGCCTGGCTTGCTCTGGCCCATGGGGTCACGAAGAGTCGGTCATGACTTAATGACTAAACAACAACAACAACAAAAGGAATTGCATGTATATGTTTAACCAAGATTCAAGTAAACCTGCTTTCATGTGGGTCTGGTCTCAATGGGATTCAAGCCACTGAGTGACATTAGATTATGTTAAAATTGTTAGGACCTTAACCATAAGAGTGAAACTATCTATGATATTGGGGAATGTCCAGGAATCAGGTTCTTTGCTCCCAGGGGTAAAATGTTCTGGGCTGGCCTTGTTGAACAGGCAGCAGATTTGAAAACATTCGCATCAGATCCATGAAAAATGAAAGATGTTGTAATCACTCTTTGTTTTTAAACTGCTTCTAATGTAATATAAACCAAAAACTGTAATATAGGTCTCTCTAGAGAGACTCACATCAAAGGAATCTGGGCAAAGACAAATAAGTTCTCATTGTCTGTTACATAATGCAGTGTCTTGTTTAATCATGTGCACTGCTTCCAATTTAAATATCTTGAATAGCTGGATGCAGAGCTATGCAAAAATGATGCTGGATCGCACCAGTGCACAGACAGTTGTGTCACCCTTGGTGCAATGGAAACCTTAAACCTGTTGTGCCTTGCTCACAGACAACCTTGGGGCTGGGACAGAGTCTCCCAGAAAGGGGGGCAACATTCCACGCAGAATATCTCTTGAGAAACTCTGTTTTGGAGAGGGCTCTGCTGCATTTCTCCCCAGACTACAACCAATCATGCAAGGATTATCGTGGTAATGTAAACTCCCAGCAGGATTCCAGCCAATACGTCTTTATAAATAGAATGGCCTTCCCAAAACAAAATTTAAATACTGTCCACGTATATCAGGTTCAAGCTAGGTGATTGCATTAGCATGTTTTTAGCAGAGGTGCTCTCTAAAATGGTAAAAGGCCTCTGTTTGTCATGTTTTTCCTCAACTATAAATCATGCACAGATTGCCCTGTTTCATGACTGGTCACTGGAAAAAGTCGCTTAATGTGCATGTCTGATTGTGGAGGCATGAATCCCTGAGGAACATATGTGAGTGGGTAACAGGACACCCATGATGTTCATCTGTGAATTGGGTCTATGTTCTTAAACTCCACATTATAATTTTGCAGAATTTGGAGGTATTGCTTTTTTCGACTTCGTTGTTGTCCTCTGTCAAACCAGCACCTTGACAGCACACAACAATAGAGAGATTGTAACAGGGCTTTCAAGATTAGTGTGATATTTAAGGAGAGCCATATTCTTCCATGTATAAGATGCCCCCATATATAAGACAACCCCCACTTTTCTAATCCAAAATTAAGAAATCTAAGTCGGGCTTAGCAAGGGTGGGGGGAAAGGGATCAAAGCCCTACAGGATAGCTTTGATCCCTGCTTTCCACTCCACTTGTTTTTGTTCTCTCCTCAGCTTAGTTCCGTGTATAAGACGACCCTCAATTTTTAGTCTAAAGATTTTAGGCAAAAGTATAGTCTTATACACAGAAAAATATGGTAGTTTTACCAGTTCCACCTCCCTGCAAGTGAGTTTCCATGGCCAGGCGGGGATTCAAACCCAGGTGGCCTGAGTCCTAGTTAGTCACCCTATCCACTGCACCACTGGTTTCTAAAACCTGGAAATTGTGTGCAAAGAGTAACTTTTCCGAGTGCTGTTGCTTTTGTAGATAACATACACTGCCCGTGTATGGGAAGATGAGGACAACCACGCAGAGTTTTTGCACCTCTTGATTGCAGCAATTAGCAGATGGAAACCATTGTCCTCTAAGTTGTCCTGGATTGCTTGTTTTTGTGGTCCCTCCATAACCTTTGCAGTGGCAACCTTTAGATATGCCTGATGCAGTGACTCTGTTGCAGTGCATTTCTCTCCAGCCATTACATTTTTCGTAGCTAATGCAATTAGTTTCCATCACATCAGCCAACAGATGGCATCCTGGCTGCCCTTCTATAATCTCTCTTTCTCTCTGTGTGTGTTTAATGAAAAAGTGTTTTGGAAAATAACAAAATATTTGTACCTTATATTAAAAAATAGTCATGACTTGCTGGAACACCATCACGCTCTATATATCTAAGGATGATCACCTATGTATACACTCTTATACAAGCATGTCAAGTTTCTCCTTGAGTGACAGGGTAACTGGCCTAAAAACCCACAATCTTCTGATTTTTGTGCCCCACGGTTAGCAGTGGAGGTTTAGTTAAAAATAAACATCCACGAGCTTCTTTATTTTTGTCCTTTTGAGCAATTAAACATATAGAGGTTAATGAAATCCAGTCACTTATATTCTTTATAGAACCAAACCAATATCAAGTCTTGGGCTGAATTTGGAGAACAATAATCCCTTTACGATAGAGTTCCCAATCTTCCACCAACCAGTTCCTCTTCTCATTTTATCTCTGAAGTTTTTCAGTCTTTTAAAAATATCAGTAAACTTCCCTCTTTATTGTTTGTGATTGAACAACACTGTTCTGGCTACATTTTTGCTATTGTCACCTCCGACTTATGGTGATCCTATGAACGAGTGATCTCTAGAATGTTCTGTACTCAACTGCGCTGCTGTGCTCTTGTATACTGAAGCCCATGGCTTCATTTAGTGAATCAGTCCCTCTCGTATTTGGTCTTCCTCTTTTCCTGCTGGCTCTGCAAGGCCTGCTCAAAGCATGAAATCTGTTGTGAGTCCACAAGATTTCAAACAATAGGGCCAGAAAGTTAAGCTGTATCCCTATTAGCTTACAACTCCCACTACAATTTCATTGTGCTACCGGATAATGCTGCAAACATTATTTTGTTGTGGTGGTTAGCACCCCAAACAAAAGGGTGCTAAATACAAAGTGCACCCGTATGGAAAATTGCATGTTAAGGCAAATAGACCTCTTTCACTGTTTGAAGGTGCAACTCTTGAAAAACCCGCTAAGCAAATCTCTAAATTGACCTATTGGGTGAAGCAAGTTGTAACTTGCCTACTTCTCTTGCAGTTTATTTCCCCCCCCCTTTTTAATAAAATCCATGACTTCTTGAGTTTGCTCATGAGTATTTCAAACCTGCAGATCTCTCTCTCCCTCCTATCTATCTATCTATCTATCTATCTATCTATCTATCTATCTATCTATCTATCTATCTATCTATCTATCTATCTATCTATCTATCTATCTATCTATCTATCTATCTATCTATCTATCTATCTATCTATCTATCTATCTATCTATCTATCTATCTATCTATCTATCTATCTATCTATCTATCTGTCTATCTATCTATCTATCTATCTATCTATCTAAATCAGAACTTTGCAAAAAAAAATTTTTTTAAAAGCTAAAACCAGTGGCCACATTGGTTTGCAGATTTTAGGAGGCATTGTCCAGAAACATTTTTTAAAAAACATTACCATTTTAAAGCTCTGACACAGAGAGGGAGGGAAGGAGACTGACTGACTATTGTAAACTTGGGCTGTTTCCAAGAAATACAGTATTCAGAGACTGCCAGCTGGTGAATCAATTTATCTGAACACCTACGGCTGGGCAACATCTCTAATAATAGGATATGTATTATGTATAAAATATAATTAGCAGATGTCGCATAGCACTAGATGGCAAGTGTTGTCTGAAAATGCGATACTCTCCATCAGATGTTCTTCCCTGAGGATTCTGCCTTTTCTCTCTTGCTGACCTATGTGTTCGGAGTGGCTTCCCACCCTACTCGATTGATGCTACCTGTTTTCCTTCCCTCCAGTTCCTCCTCAAACCCCACTTTCTGTGTGAAGGCATTGTACGACTGCTGAGTTCCCGTGCTCTACCGCAGTCCGGCTTGTTAACAAGGCCTAAGCTCATGTAACTGAAATGATGACAAAGGACTTCCTGGTGAGCCCCTGCTTCTTTTGTTTCCTCGGTATTGAATTTTGGAGTGCAAGCATCTCGGGGTGCGGTCAATCCTTTTGTACTCCACTGATGTCATCTTCTCCTTCTTTGTTCATGTTGGGAACAACTCTAGGGTGCTTCCGGAGAAGAAGAATCAGTCAACAGGATGTCATCATTGCCCAAACATTGTCATCAGTTGCTGTGACTTTTCAGAAAAAAAAATATATTTCTCATCCCACCCTTACCGAGGCTCTCATGGCATCCCTTCCATCATGAAGAAGCTGTTGAGGGCTACAGGATGGGGAGAAGGGGAAGTCCTTAACTACCCAAAATCACTGCTGCCAGCAAAGATACCTTAAAGGTAAAGGTAAAAGTTCCCCTTGACATTTTCAGTCCAGTTGTGTCCGACTTTAGGGGGCGGTGCTCATCCCATTTTCAAGCCGTAGAGTCAGCGCTTGTCCGAAGACAGTTTCCGTTGTCACGTGGCCAGCGTGACTAGGGAATGCCGTTTTACCTTCCCACCAAGGTAGTACCTATTTATCTACTCGCATTTGCATGCTTTCGAACTGCTAGGTTGGCGAGGAGCTGAGACAAAGCGATGGGAGCTCCCTCCGTTGTGTGGATTCGATCTTACGACTGTTGGTCTTCTGACCTTGCAGCATAGGCTTCTGCGGTTTAGCCCACAGCGCCACCACATCCCTGTCAACATATGTCCACCCAATGTGGGGCTCGAACCCACGACCCTGAGATTAAGAGTCTCATGCTCTACCGACTGAGCTAGCCTTAGCAGCAGCAATTTTCAGACATTAAAGATGTCCTCTTCCCAAGGATAACACAGTGGCTTTGCCATCTGGCTGCAGGGCCAGAGTTTGGGAGTGCCTCCATGACAGGGGCTGGACTTGTTGATCTGCAGGGTCCCTTCCATGCTCTGCAGGTCTAAGATTCTAAGGTCGTAAGTAACCACACAGACCATAAGCACTCCAGTTAGATTGATAAGTTTCCATTCACCCAACGCACGGAGAAGATCAATTCATTTGGCCAACCATTCGGGGTTTTTTTCCAGCTTTGCCAGCAAGGGCTTTTTAAAACAATCCGATCCCTGCATCACCTCTGTCCAAATGGGTCTGGCAGGTGTGAATGTTCTGTATGTGAAAGAGTAGACAATGCAAGAAGGTCCAAAACTCTTGAGGTAGTCAAGTGAGACCGTAAAAACATTTGGATTCAAACTTCAATGTATGTAGAAATAGACACTTTAAAACAACAGGGTTTATTTTTGCTATTAGCGCCAATAGCTTCTACACTCCTGCCTCATTACATCTGCATCATTTAGGCACATAGACACTCAAGGGAGAACTTTATCTATTTCAATGGCCCAGTTGTATATTCCACAAAAGTGGCTCAAGACTGTAAGAAGCCAACGTTTCATCAGTCTTTCACTGCTGGAGCATTATTTCAAGAGCAGTGACCCCACTCATTTTATGTTCCTTGTCTAGTGTTTGGGAAATACAGACACACCACCTGTGTTCAATAAATAATGCACCCCCATTGTATCTAGGGCACAGCTGAAATAACTCACCATCATTTGGGTATATATATATATATATAACTCACCCGAATGTTGGTGAGTTAGTTAGAATATATACGTTCTAAGAGTGCTTGAAATCTTTCTCCTTTTCATGGGTTCTTATTAAAAGAATGTGTCTTCTGAAATTGCCTTCACTTGCGTTTCTTCTCAGTTGCCCTCATTTGTCATGCAGTAATATTTTCACCTAGCTAAACCTGATTAAGATGTTATTTACTGATAGTGGGTGACGTAAGCCCTGTTCAGATGTTACTAATGTGTTCTTCTCCAGAAAACAAGTAGGACAGCGCCTCACCTCTCCCCGGTGTGTCGTTTCTTTCTCCCCATGGACAATTGCGGGTCGGTAGACAAATTCTTGTTCTTGGATAGGCTTTTCCTAAAAGGAAGAACCCTGGGAAACGGAGGTTCTTGTTCAGGGTCTACTCGCAAGGAGCAACCTCTCTCACACAGACTTGTCGTCATCCACAAGGAGAAAGGGTAATGGAAAGGAGAAGGGAGGGGGTGCTCATCTGTTTACATATTGGAAAGAAAGGGTAACTAACACCTGAATACGGCTTTAGTGTCACAATGTTATCCGGTTCACACAGAATTCCAATGGGATGCATTCATCCGCATGAATAATTCAGGAAAAGGAGGGGAAAAACACACACAACTGAAGCAAACAGAAAGAATGGGAGAGAGAGAGGAGATAATGATGCTGGATAGGATCTGAGAAAAGGCAAATGGGAGGTCTTTTATTCAGGACAATGCTAAAAGGGCTTCTAGACTGGTTTTGGTGCCGTTTTAATTGCATCTAGTTTATACCAATGCTTGGGAAAGTGCTTTTTCCTCTATGAGCTCCGTAGTTTAGGTATCTGGCTGCAGAGCCAGATGTTGGGAGTTGGATTCCTCACTGGGTCTCCTATGAGTAGAGTCAGCCCGTGTGGCCTTGGGCAAGCTGCACAGTCCCTGGAAGCCCCATAGAAGAAGGGAATGGTTAACCACTTCTGGGTATTGTCTACCTAGAAAACCCTGAAACGGGTTGCCATAAGTCAGAATTGACTTGATGGTAGATGGTGGTGATGATGATGATGATGATGATGATGATGATGATGATGATGATGATGATGATGATGATGATGATGATGATGATGATGATGGTTTCCAGAATCACAGTTTTGGCCATGGTGTCTAAGGGATTCTGCCTGTGTAGCAGGAGGAGAAATGCTCAAGCTCTGGATTATAAAGGAGGTAAATCAGAAAGAATCAGAAGTAAAGAAAATTATCTTTTTAGGGGGGAGAAGGGGATTATAGGTTGCAGAATTTCCTGCACAGGCTATTGTACACTTGAACATGGTCAGTACTGAATAGCAATGCCAGGCAGTGAGTAGAGTAGAATACTATGTAAGGCAGAGTAAAGGTAAAACAGATTTATTAAAATGTAGGTGAAGGATCCTTGGACCTATGGTCACATCCAAAGTTTTTCCAAGTTCTGTTTTATAAATCAGAAAAACTCAGAGATAGGGAGTATTACTTTTTCATGATGGCAGGAGGAATTTCTGGAATTATATATATCCAAAAAGGTACTTTTTTCCAGTGTAGGTCTTGGTTCTGAAATGAAAGGTGCTATGGGCTACCATTTCCTGGGTCTGAAATCAGTGATGCTGTGGCCACAGTATAGCGTTTGATGATTTAATCAATGACTTTGCAGCAGAAATATCAAGGATGGTCCATTTCTAAGGTGAAGGGTTTGCTCTCCTCCGTTGCTGCCAACTCATCATCTCTTGGGTCCCCCCCCCCTTTTAATCACAATATGTGAATACTAGATTTAGCACATGGGATCTGTGGGAGATGCCATTTTCATCCATCAATACATGTTCAGTGTACCAGAAATGTATATAGCATGCTTTGCTTCGTGACTAGGGACGTAGTGGCGCTGCAGGTTAAACCGCTGAAGCCTCTGTGCTGCAAGGTCAGAAGACCTGCAGTCGTAAGATCGAATCCAGGCAATGGAGGGAGCTCCCGTTGTTTGACCAAGTTTGTCATTTCCAGTAGGGTGCAAACCTGACTTCTCATTCCAGATGAGGTACCCAGAGCTTTCCTATGTATACCACCTGCAAGCCAGCATCCCACAAGTTTTTTATGGATGTGCTGTGTGTCTTTTAAGATCTGGCTTGAACTATGCTGAATATTGTGTTGCCCACTGGTAGCAAGCATAAACCATCTTGCAAGCAAATATACCAGTTTAACTAGTTTTGAATTAGCTGTTAATGCTCCACCTTGGATGCTTCCATATCTTTGTGCAGATCTGTAATTAACCCTCTCATAATGATCTTGTGGTCCTTTTTACTTTCGAGGGAGGAAAGCAGCTTAGAGGCAGGATGTGATTCATAATAACATGTTGTGTGGCTTGAACTTCTCATCTTCTGTTTGCCTGAGAATAGCCAGGAAAGGATCGGAAAGAATGAAACGGACTGACAGTTTGGCCCTAGTGGTCGCAACCCAACCCTTTTGCTAGGCTGTGAAGTTTTAACATAGTCAACACAGAAATGGCAAGATGGAATTTCAATGGAGGAAAAAAATAGGGCGTGGAACCTGTATAAAAGCAAAAGATTTCCAAGTATCTTTGTCATGTGTTTAACTGGGATGTTCTAGTTTAAATAACTGATGAAATATTTCACCAGCTCAAAAAAATCGGAGCCACTTACTAGTTTGTTTCTGTGCACTATTCAGTTTCCTGCCTTCAAGCTTCAAAGCCCCAAATACCTTAGAACCAGACCTTTTTTTCGTGGTGGCCAGTGACGTCATGGCAAATGTGCAAGTGCCGTTGTTCACTATGACAGTACTCACAGCCAGCTCTCCATAAAGAGAATCCAGAAATATAGGCAGATGGGCTGATCCATATCAATAAATGAGATCAGGTCTTTTGGAAAGTTAATGGCTCTTAATTGCCAAACTGCCTTCAGATACTCTGTATTACACCAGAGATAGCTTGTAATCTTATACTGGGAACATCCATTTCTCTCTCCGCTACTGGGAAGGTTCCAACCAAGTTCAAAGGGAAGAAGGGGTGATGTATGATGTCATAGACCCTGCTAATCAAAAAGTACTAGGGTTTCTGATCTTGTGACCCCTGATTCCACTACATCACTGATGGTAGCATCCACATTTGAAACACTCTCCCTAAAAAGATTTGAAGCAAAAGGCTCATTCTTTAGGTGTCAGTTTAAGACTCCTTCGAAAAAGTATTCCCCAAACAGAATTATGCCCTTCCTGTTCTGGTAGTGTTTCTGAACTATATCTTATTAAACTGTATTTTTGTTCTTGTTGGTACTGTCCTTGGCCAAGAAACTGAGGCCTAATCCATTTAAAGCAGAGCGGGTAATTGCTGGTAGCCCATATAACCAATGCTACATTGAGATGCCAGTCTAGGGTGTAAATGCTTCTTTTAGGAATGATTCCAGCTTGGAGTTAATCCTGCTTTTACATCTATACATGGATTAATAGAACAGCCTATTGTTGAATGACTAGGATATTGCTGGTGTTGATAGTTAACTTGGTAATCTCACCCATTGTGTTCTACATTAAGCTTGTGCTGAAAACAGATCATGGATTTGCAGTTATTGCTGAATGCTGTTTAGTAGGGGAAGATTATACAGCTCTTATCTCACTGATCTGGGTCAAATCATGCTGATTGCCTGTTTATTGGAAGAAAAGCTTCAAGCTTCTAATTACTCAAAGGAGTAGGGAAACCTCCCAGAGGCCACATGTTAGCAGTGGGTACAGCCAGAGACCGAAGTGGGTCTCATCCGCCCACTCAACATGCTGGTCAGCTTGGGGAAAGGTTTTTCTTTTTGTTCACCCATGTTCAAATATGTTGCCTTTCAAAGTGCTCAGTCAGCAAAACCTTCTTGTAGTTGTTATATTCCATCAAGTTGTTTCTGAATCATGGCAGCCCTATGAACTAATGGTCTCCAAAGGTTGTATCCTTAAAAACTCTTCTAAGTTCTTAGAAACCAAAGGCTGTGGCTTCCTTTACTGAGTCAATCCATCTTATGATCATTCTTCCTCTTTTCTTACTAGCTGCAACATTTCCTAGCATTATTGTCTCTTCCAGTGAAGCTTGTCTTCTGATGGTATGCCTGCAGTACAACAGCCTCAGTTAAGTCATTTTTCATACAGATCCAAGGTTAAAAAAAAGCTTTCTCCTTCTTCTGCAATCAGAAAGGCTGGTGGGTTGAATGGGGACCCCCACCATGAACAAGGCCACTGATCAAATATTCCCTCTGCAAGTTACATAAATGGCCTTCGTAGAGCTCAGGTGTCTCAGAAATAATGTCTTATCCCATGCAAATCTCTCTCTAACAGATTTCTCAAGATGTCCTGCTCCACCATGGTTTACTAATCCATGCAGGTTTTGTCGAAAAAAAAGATATATAAAAATATTTAATCCTGAACCAATTAAATGAGAGAACAACACATCTTAATATTATGTGGAGGGACTATGAAGAAGCCACATTAATATAAATATTCTCTTTCAAATGTCATATGTGATCAACCTTGTTGGGAACAAAACCACTGTAATCTCTGACTGCTTCCTTTTCATTTTCCGTTAAATAACCTACCTGTAACAGTAGAGGTACACCAGCCTTTCCTCAGGCGTACGCATATTTCACTCCTGCTGGGCATCAAGTGGAAGTATCTTCCTTTTAAAAGGACAACTAAGTCTAAACAGGCGCTGCCCCCCTACCTTGAGGCTCTTCATAAGGTAGCTTAGGGAAGAGATCATCTTTCACTTCTTTTCCGTCTTTATCTGTAGTCTTGGGGATTTAGATGAAGAGTCTTCCGAAATCAAGCTGCTTGCTAAATACTAAAACAGATGGATTCGCTGACACCCTTTCTCTTACTCACAGAGAGAGAGAGAAACAAAGAAAAGGAGAAGCACCAGGTTTGATAGCACTAGTTCCAGTACAGACTGGCGTCTACATGCCCCCCCCCCAAAAAAAGGCCAAGATATATGATTTTAGCAGCGTTTGAAATGTTAGGCTTTAGAATGAATTAGTGAAAGTTAAACACCAGAAGTAGGTAAATTAACTTCTGTCAATGTTTAAAATTGAGAATGTTTTACTTGTTGAATTAACGTTAATTAAAACATTAATTTGTATGGTCTCTGCAGAGGGTACATGTCATTCTGTAAGCCACATTCCTAAAGGGCCTATAGTTCCATTAAGAAATTATATTCAAACTAGGGCTTGAAGAGAGATGGGCACAAACTGGCAGTTCACTGGTTTGCGTTGGCTTGTTTATTGTCCGAACAGGTGTTTGGCCGATAAACGAACCAGCACGAACCACCAAACTGCCGGTTCATGCCCATCTCTAGTTGTGAACTTGGATGTTTCTCGATCCCACAGGTTTCTATGGGATTTTCTGCCTTTCTTCTTCCCTTTCATGATTTCCCAGCCAGCAAAAATGTCCTTATTTTTTTCCACATGAAGTCTTGCACATAATTCCTCAGATAGTGCCCAGAAACTGATGCCATTCATTTCAGGATTTGCTATCAGCATCTAGATAAATCTTGTCAACAGCAAGTTGCACTAGAAAAGGCCCCTTGAACCAGTCGGGATTTGGTGAGTTCACTCCTCCGGAAGTTCGCACTTTAGTTGCTCTCCTATAGTAAGTAATCAATCAGACTCTCAACAGAGTTGTCCCATTGGCTTCTTGTCCGCCTTATTGAAAAATAGGATGACCGCTGCTTCCTGTAAGAATTTAAAGCACGGAATAGGTTGTTTTCATCTTCCTTAACAATCATGTGTCCTTTCCGTAGGCTGTGTGAACTTTCTATCTCAAAGGGAACAGAAAGCAGACATATTTTGCACATTCCAGAGGCTTTGGTGAAACAGAAGCTCTTTTGTTTCACTCTTAGCTGGATGTGAAAAATCTTCTACATTCCTCATCAAGGTATCTCATCATGTTGAAACAGCCCAAATTGACAAGAATAAGGAATTAAAAAGTTAAGCAGAATTTAAAGCAGCCAGGGGTGTGTCTCTGTGTTTCAAAACAGAGTCTTTACTTGCTAGTATTTAACACAACCAAATGAACCTTCTGTGGACATAAATTATCAAATGTGACAGATAAAGGCAACAAAGTATAGATCGAGTTTTGCTCAGCTGCAATGTACCAGGAATAGTGAATATTTTAGAACATCAGTTTAAGATTCATAGGCTTTCACCATCAAGATCTTGATTAAGCTAAGACTGTGTCATTTACTTCAGTGGTTCTTAACGTGGGTGATAATGCCCCCCAGGGGGCGATTTCATTTTTCATGGGGGCGGTAGAACGAAAAGGGGTGGCGTGGGGGCGATGGAGCAGAAAGGGGGCGGTAAGGGGGCTCTGGAGCAAGCCAAACCTGTGAAGATGGCTGCAGCCTTTTTACAGTGTGCATGAATATATATTTTCCTCCAATCTTAATTCAGTTTCAGAGTTTTTGTCTTGAAATTTTTACTTCCTGCATTGTGGTTTGTTTTTATGCCCTTTTTATATTTCTTTTTGCGTCTTAAAATTCGCTTGCAACTAAATCATTAAACGTTACATTTTTGGGGAATTTCATTTTCTTGTAACTGAATTTTGTTTTCAGGGGTCATTGGATTTAAGTGTCATAAATAAATAAATAAATAAATAAATAAATAAATAAATAAATAAATAAATAAGAAAGAAAGAAAGAAAGAAAGAAAGAAAGAAAGAAAGAAAGAAAGAAAGAAAGAAAGAAAGAAAGAAAGAAAGAAAGAAAGAAAGATATCATCACCGCGTGGAGGGGGGCAATGATAACTTCCTCAATGGCTCAAGGGGGCGTTTCTTTCAAAAAGGTTAAGAACCACTGATTTACTTGATACATTTCTTTCAGCAGCAATGTGATAGTCCAGAGTTATAAGTATTCTATTGCTTTAATTATAGCAGCTTTTCTCTAAACCTTTTATTTCCCTGTATGGTCTGTGATGTGCTTGATGGAATTCCAAGGATTTCAAGGTTTAATATAATATTTCTCCTCTTTTCCTGTGGGTGACAGGAATCGGTTTTTGGACCTTGTGTTTTTGCTTTTTCTAAGCCTGATGCCCTTCTGTCAAATTCATTAGATTTTCATGGGCTGTTTTGCTCAGTTAGTATGCTTCTAGCAAATGCTAATGGCCAAGGCTTCCTTGGGCAAAGGTAGTTCGTTCATTCGTTTAGTCGTTTAGTCGTGTCCGACTCTTGGTGACCCCATGGACCAGAGCACGCCAGGCCCTCCTGTCTTCCACTGCCTCCCAGAGTTGTGTCAAATTCATGTTGGTTGCTTCGCAGACACTGTCCAGCCATCTCATCTTCTGTCGTCCCCTTCTCCTCTTGCCATCGCACTTTCCTAACATCGAGGTTTTTTCCAAGGAGTCTTCTCTTCTCATGAGGTAGGGATACAGGTAAAGGGTCTGTTCAAGTGAGCAGTGTAACGCTGGAAGAGAGAGAGAGAGGGAGGGAGAGAGAAGGAAATTAGCAACAAGGTCTTGCATGCAGCTTATTAAAGCAGCTTCCGCTATAGCTGTCAGAGCCACAGCAGAACTACATTAACAAGCTGCAAACAAGTTTCTGGTCACCGTTCAGCCATGCAGCTGCATCAGGTCAAGCTATCACATTGCCTCAACTGATGCAAATGCATTCAGAAGTGCAGATGGGCGGGCAGGCAGGGGGACTCCAGGCTGATTTGCATAGACTTGTCTATTGTGCAGTCAATGGAAAATAATATGGATCTTACCATCCCAGAGCAGTTTCTGTATTATTTGTCAATGTAGTCACCCCCTAGATTCCCTTAGGCCCTGGGATCTCTTCCTAAGCCCAGCCTAGAACATTGGGCTTTGCTTGTGATTCCATTTGAAAACTTCTTTTGCTTTCTTTTTTCAGATCACAAGTATTGATTGCACAAACTGGTATCTCTGCATGGAAGTGTCTGCTGCAATTTGTCCTGAGCAGCACCTCCCAGTTTGCAGTGGTGAGAATGCATCACGCATGCAAACAAGCAATGTGAAGAAATGGAACCAACAAGCAATTCTAAGGACCTCCCAAAATGGGGTGGCTCTTAGAGGTGGGTGACGCAGAGGGGAAACTATGATGAGCAAAGAGGCAAACTTGGTAGAGTGTGTTCCCATTAGTGTTCCCATTACTATTGAGCTGATGGAGTACAACTGTGTGGAGAGGACATGGGGGACTGAATTTGCTGGCCATCTCCCTCATGATCTTAGAATCATAAGATCATAGAATCATGAAGCTGGGAGGGACTTAGAAGGCCACTGAGTACAACCTCCCCCATTCAAGGCAGGAATCCAAATCAAAGCAGATGGTTGTCCAATTTTCTCTTGAATGCTTCCAGCCTTGGAGTGCTCACCACCTCCCAAGGTAATTGTTTCCATTATCGTACTGCTTTAACAGTTGAGAAGTTTTTACTGATCTTCCCACACCTTCCTGTAAAGCCAGCATGATTGCCAGAGATCCTGATTTAACGGATGATCTATGTACCTGTATTTGCATATCTGCATATTTCAAATTTGTGCTAACATCCGAGCAGGAAATAGGAGCGGAGGATGTAGCATTGCTGAAACCATTGTTTCACTTTCTCTTCTGTGAAATATATGCATTTGAGAAAACAATTCATGTTGCCTTCTCATCCCATTTTGTTTGGGAATTTGTTGCCTCTAGGAGAACAGTTTTTCACTGCGGCCGTCTTTAAAGTACAACAGGTTTTTCTACAAAATTAGATCCATGGTACTCGGATGCCGCTCAATCTCTGAAGGTTATAGGTTGGGTTATAGTCCCAAATAGCTGGCCGGGGAGTTCAAGGCTGGGAGTTCAGTTCCCCACTTGATATCCCAGAAGAATGAGTCTTTTGGCCTTGGGCAAGCTGCACAGTCCTAGAGTGGCCCCAGGAGAGGGGAATAGTAAACCACTTTTGAGTAGTCTGTACCTAGAAAACCCTGAAAGGGGTTGTCATAAGTCAGAAGTGAGTTGATGGCACACATTATTGTTATGGACCCAAACTAGTGTTTGGAGACTTGTTTGATTTTCCCTTTTGGTACCATAGTTCCCAGAATCCCTCAGCCAATATGGCTAAAATGAGAAAGTGGCCATTGACCATGCTGCCTGGGTGATTCTGAGAATTACAGTCCATAAAACCCAAATGTGTTCCTGCCATAGGTTCATCAACCATGTTCCTACCTTGGATTAGATCCTGGCCTCAGTTGGGAAAGCTCCTTTATAACTTCTGTTTTGTATGCACAATGGCGATTCTCAAGGCTAAACTTGGTGGAGGGTAGCAATAAAACCCTCCAAACCCAAGGGTGCATAGCTTCTGAAAGATGCCCACCTGGTGGACAGGAAGAGATGAGTGAGATTTGGAAGAAGTCAAAGGGCGGGCAGATCATGAAGGAGAACCAGCCATAAGGTGTCTCTTTTCTCTGCCCCAAGGAACACACATCTGTCTTCACGATTTTCTAGGTCACCTTCCCTAACCAGAGCCCTCCCCCCAATGAAGTGTCAGGGACTACAAATCCCATCATTCTCAGCCTGGATGGGGGGAGTTGCACCAAGTTGGTTTTACACTGGGGTGAGCAACCTTTGGTTCTCCAGATGTTTTACAGAACAACCCCCCCGCGCCTCCCTTCTGTTCATTGGGCAGGCTTGTGAGACTTCAGCCGAAAACATCTGGAGGGCCAAAGGTCTTGCCATCCTTACTTAAAAGTTAAGCAAAGATCTGGGTTCCCAGACATCGACCCGTCGCTGAGCATCTACTTTAGCCATCAGACTAATCTATCTCATGGGGTTTATTGTCAAGGATAAATGATACATGAACTGCAAGCTATCTTATGCATTAAAGAATACCGTAATAAATGATGGCAATATAGGAAACAGATCTCAGCCCTATTATTTCTTCTATGGTTCCCTCATTTTATTGCTTCAGCTGCCAAAGTTTTGGTGACTTTGCCACCCACCATCTGCCACTAATACAAAGGAAGTTTAATGGATTGATCTTCCTACATATAACTGCAACCCCTCTGGCAACTCATTTCTTTCAGAGTCAGGTCACTCATTTAATTAAAGAGCCCACTTTATTGTTTCACAATACCATCTCTTGCCTTTGTAATATTTTTTCTGGAGTGCAGGAGGGTAGGATGATGCCTTGAGAACAAAAATGGAGCACCTTATATTGTCTCAGTGCATGCTGATGTTTAACCTCCCTGCATTTTTAGATACGCCAAGCTAAATCTGGGTCTGTGTGCTATCAAGTTGGAACCATCATAGAATGACCCTAATAGGACTTTCAACATAAGTGATATCTGAAGGTTGGTGTTTTTTTTTTCAATTCTACTGGCTGGATAACTCAGAGGTTTATATATCTGCTATGGAGCTAGGAATTGGGAGTTCAGTTCCCCACTGTGCCGGTCAGGAGAAGAGCCTTGAGCAAGCTGTACAATTCCAGGACGCCTTTAGAAGAAGGGAATGGCAAACCACTTTGGAGTATTCTCAACCCGGAAAGAGTTGCCACAAATCAGAATTGACTTGATGACACATCATCATCATGATGATGATTTACTAGTTCTATCCTCTTCCCTGAGTGAGTTTTCATGGTTAAACAGGGATTCAAGCCAAGTCTGCTGGCCCTGTTTCATCACCCTGTCCACTACACCACATTGGGTACTTTACCTGCAGAACTTTAATACTCCCAAATCAGTGGTTAAGCATGGCATGGGAAGCATGGTAGAAGTCCTCTGAAAAGAAAACCAAGAAACAAACAAACAAGAAGATTGACATGATACAGGAAAATCTCATGTTGACACATCTGTGTCAACATGATATCAGATATCTTTATTGGAGTCCTTGGCTCTTTTAGGTACGAATGACTAAGGAGTCTGCAATTGAGCTGGTGTGTTTTTCAGGGGCTAAATGTATAGATAGAATTTACCTGCGCTGAAGCCTCTAAAAGCTGGTTTCTCGGGAAGCTCAAATGTATGCACATACATACACATTAGGTAAAGAAGTCAAATGTATGTATGTATGTACGTACGTATGTACGTACGTACAGTGGTGCCTCACATTACGATGTTAATTCGTTCCAGCAAAATAGCTGTAGAATGACAACATCGTAATGCGAAAATAAAAAGCCCATTGAAACACATTGAAACCCCTTCAATGAGTTCCAATGGGCTAGAAACTCACCATCCAGCGAAGATCCTCCATAGGGTGGCCATTTTTGGTGGCTGTCTTGTGAGGAATCCATCCCAGAAAACAGCGGGGAGCCATTTTATTTCTCCAGCGGCCATTTTGAAACTGCCGATCAGCTGGAGGAAAATTGTCATTTTGTGAAGAACTGGTTCCCGAAGCGGGGAACCGATCATTGCAAAGCAAAACAAGCCCATTTAGATCATCTTTTAGTGATCGCAAAACCATCGTCGTAATGCGGTTTCTTCGTAATGCGGGCCAATCATAAAGTGAGGCACCACTGTATGTATGTATGTATGTATGTATGTATGTATGTATGTATGTATGTATGTATGTATGTATGTATGTATGTATGTATGTATGTAGGGAGCCCCATGGTGCAGTGTTTAAACTGCAATATTGTAGTCAACCCTCTGCTCACAACCAGAGTTCAATCCCAATGAGTTCAGGAAGCTGGCTCAAGGTTGACTCAGCATTCTGTTCTTCCAATGTTGGAAAAATGAGTACCCAGCTTGCTGGGGGTAGGGGTGGGGGCAAGATGTTCCTTGCATAATTATTTTGTAAAAAGCCCAGAGAGTTCTCTAGCACTATGGTGTGATATAGAGTGGTGCCTCGCTTAACGAGCACACCGTTTAACGATGAATCCGCATAGGCAAAACATTGCACTGCGATGATCGGTAATCGTTTCGCTTACCAATCTTCACATTGCGATGTTTTTTTAAACAGCTGATCGGTGGTTCCAAAATGGCCGCCGGGTGGCCAAAATGGCCGCTGCAAGTGTTTTCGCGCCCTGCCCTCAAAATGGCGGCACTATGGAGGAACTTCGCTGAACTGTGAGTTTGGGGGCCTATGCGTTCCGATGGCTTTTTCCATTCCGTTTAGCGATGTTTCTCCATAGTGACGATTAAATCGGAACGGATTAATGTTGCTATGCGGGGCACCACTATATAAGTCAAAACACCAACAATAGTAATATGCACCGTATTTTTCCGTGTATAAAATGACACTTTTTCCTTAAATAATTTGAGGGGGAAAAGTGGGTAATTTTATACACAGAAGGCGTTACTCTCTTCCTTTTTGCTAAGCTCCATGCCTTCTCAAAAGGCAAGGAAAAGTGTGCAGTCACTTTGACAGCTGCTTTCCTTGCGTTTTGCCAAAGCACTGGGCTTAGCAAAAAGGGAGCCCCTTGATCCCTGGTTTTTCTAATTTGGGGTTAGAAAAAAAGGGGGGGGACTGTCTTATATATTGGGTCATCTTATAAACAGAAAAATACGGTACGTATTTGATGTATACCTTGATCTTTCCTGAAGACAGGCACTCAAGGCAGCTCACAATAAGATTAACTCTCATTGCTACAAATACAAATACAAATACACACTGTTATAATAATTTCAACACAATAAAATAAATTCTAATGTTGAGATAGGAGCTCAGCACCAGATTCAGACGAATCATAAATTATAAACCAAATTAGACTGATTCAGTCTGATTTGTATGCAAGCAGAATGGCCAGATTTGATTCTTGGAGGGGGTGAGGGTGGGGAATAAAGCGTACACAAATTGATTTCTGTCTGGAACACAAATGGAATTGGGTAAGATCCAGATCTCTTCAGCTGTTTTTATTTTTATTTTTCCCGAAGGAAAATTTAAAGGTAGATGGTATGCTAGGTAGAACTGCAGCCAAAACTCTGGTCACAAACCAGGTTCGATCCTAGCTAACTGGCTGAAGGTTCACTCAACCCTCTATCCTTCCAAAGTCAGTAGATTGAGTAACCCAGCCTGCTGGGGGAAGGGCAATGTGTCGCCTGCATAATTTAATTGTAAACTGCCCAGAGAGTGCTTTAAGCCAGTGGTCCCCAACCTTGGGCCTCCAGATGTTCTTGGACTTCAACTCCCAGAAATCCTGGCCAGCAAAGGTAGTGGTGAAGACTTCTGGGAGTTGCAGTCCATGAACATCTGGAGGCCCAAGGTTGGACACCACTGCTTTAAGCAATATGGGGCAGTATATAAGCAATACATGTTGCCTTTTTTTAAAAAATGCAAGCCCATAAAATTCTGAAATTGGGCAGGTTTACTCTGATCTTTAGGGTCCACTCCATCAGCAAATGTCATATACATCAGTGCAAAAATGAAAAAGTGTTGCTTATTCCAATGGAAGTCAAGGGGAAGCGTACAAGTGGGCTTGGTCTGGGACAAAGTAGAACCAGATGGGGCACAGATTATCCTGACTGAATCCAGATACGTTCCAAATCTCCAAAGGGGCCTCCGGATTGGACATGGAGATCCCTGGATAGGTCTAATTAAGACACCATTCAATTAAAAGCAATTTACAATACAACAACACAAAGAGATTCACCCATCCATCAAAAGGCTCTCCTAGAGCAGAACATGCAGGGGTCTGAATACAAAATGTCTTTTTCCCGTCAGTAGAAGGGGAACTGGGAGGTGGCCAATTAATATACACATTTAAAAAAAAATTAATTGCAGAGGTTGGAGACATGCCTTGTTTCAACCACACTTCCTTTCACTGTGGGGTTCTGGGAACTGTAGTCTAAAAATATGATTTCTGTAAGTTCTAGTTCATTGTATCCGTATAGTTCATCCTTCACACAACTGAAACCTTATTGACGGGACGATTAAATTAGCCAATTCCTCTGCTGTTAACGTTGGATTGTACAAAGATGAATTCAAATTAAAACATGGTGATTACTGGCTTAAAACTCAATGCAGGGAGAGACAATTCTATGGTGGAATTGTCTCTTTCTTAGGGCCGGCAAAAGCAAGGTAAAAGTAAAGTATGTTGTTTATATACCCATCCCATAGTGCTTAAAGTACTCTGGGTGGTTTACATTTTTTAAAAATTATGCAGGCTACACATTGTCCCCCAAGCTCAGTACTCAATTTAATGACCTTGGAAGATTGGGTCAACCCCAAGCTGGCTATCTGAGTCGGGGATCAAACTCAGGTTGTGAACGGTCTTGACTGTAGTACTGCAATTTAAGCACTGTGCCATGCGGCTCAGTGGGCAGGAATGGTTTAAATTTGTACCAGCTGGTTGGACATCGCTTTTGTTCACTTTCTGCCCAATGTGGTTACCTGATCTGATACAAAGGGGTGTTTGCATGGGTTTCAGTGTCCTCAACAGAGCATCTGTAGTCTCCAAAAAGTTTCTTTCTTTCTTTCTAAGATTTCAGCTCAGCACTGGAACAGACTTTTCCTAGGGCATTTAGGGGAATGAAATAAACAAAAAAAGGAGAGGTGGATATTGCCAATTAGCAGTTTGTTAGCACCTTAAGGCAGGTTCTGCTTGCTTGCTTGCTTGCTTGCTTGCTTGCTTGCTTGCTTGCTTGCTTGCTTGCTTGCTTGCTTTATTTATTTATTTATTTATTTATTTATTTATTTATTTATTTATTTATTTATTTATTTATTTATTTATTTATTTATTTTATTAGATTTCTACCCCACCCATCTAGACCAAAGATCTACTCTGGGCGGTATTACAAATTTAAAAATAGTTAGAGCAATAAATATATACATAAATCCAAGATGGCAAAAATATAGAATTTAAGATAGGGCAGGAGGGAAAGCCTGCCCAAATAACCAGGTCTTAACTTTAATCCTGAAGACACCCAGAGAGGGAGCTAGGCAGATCTCCACAGGCAAGTTGTTCTAAAGGCAAGGGGTCACTGCCGAGAAGGCCCGGTTCCTCGTTCTTTCCTTCTTGACCTCTCTCGGCGTTAGGCCCCTCAGCCGCCCGGCCTGGCTGGAACGAGTTACTAGGGCAGAACTGGGTCTACATGCAAACTTAACACTCTTGTCTCTGCCCCCTGCTGACTCTTACAAGTTGTCTTCTGGATGGCTCCTGATTTCACCCTGGGGAAACCAGTGGCTCAAACCAAAGTTTTCCAATGGTGTAGTCGCATTCTGACACTTAGGGATGAAAAAAACAACCAACCAGGGATTCTAAGAAATACGCTGTGATTGTCGCCCCCTCAGCTACTTTTGTAGAACCTCCATCTCTCTCTGGACCAGAAAGGTACATCCATAAAGTACGTTTCTCCTACAATTGTCATCGGCTCAGGGTTTACCATTGTGCTGAAGCACAACTTCGGCTTAGGAGAATCTAAACCAGAGATCTCAAAAGGCTAGCTGAAGCATTTCTGTTGCATTTTTCCCCAACAGAAATATTTATACCCCGTTTCACTGAGAAAGGTTAGGTCAAAACAAATTGTGTAATATACTTTTGGTATAGATTTTTAATGATTTATCTCTATTTAATTAAAGTGCTATATTTACGGCTCGCAGCACATGTTTTTAAGTGGTTTAGATCCCACTTGGCTGTTGTAGCTGCACTGCTATCCATTGGGAGGGGAGACATGTCCTTGTTTGTTGTTCATGGTTCCCCAGGGTCCTATGTTTCCTTGAGTTTTATCCCAGCCCCATAGAGATTGCCTTCCATTTTGTTTCGTTCTAACCTCCCTATAGAGGCTGTGTCCTGAGCACACTCCTGTACTGCAGTGAGTCTTGGACCCTTCATGCATGGCAGGAGGGGAAGATGAACACCTTCCATATGCGTTGCCTCTGACTGATTTTTGGTATCACCTGGCAGGACAAAGTTCCAAATAGAGTAGTCCTAGAACGAGCTGGAATTTCTAGCATGTATGCATTACTGAAACAGCGACGTCTACATTGGCTTGGGCATGTCGTGAGAATGGCTGATGGTCGGATTCCAAAATATCTCCTGTATGGAGAATTAGTGCAGGGAAACCACCCCAGAGGGAGACCATAGCTGCAATGCAAGGATATCTGCAAGCAGGATCTGAAGGCCTTAGGAATGGACCTCAACAGATGGGAAACCCTGACATCTGAATGTTGAGCCTGGAGGCAGGCGTTGCATCACGGCCTCTACCAATTTGAAGAGACCCTTGTCCAGCAGGCCGAGGCGAAGAGGAAGTCACAAAAGCAGCAAAACCAGGGAGCTGGACAGGGGACAGACTGTATTTGTCTTCAGTGTGGAAGGGATTGCCACTCTCGAATCGGTCTTCTCAGCCACACGAGACGCTGTTCCAAGTCCTCCATGCAGAGCACATTACCATAGTCTTTCGAGACTGAAGGATGCCTAACTAACTAACCTCCCTAACATGCCACCTGCAGTCTGCGCTCACTGTGCCCTGCTCTGACAACGTCCCCACCCGGCATGGCCGTTCACTCCCGTTTGGCATCGGACAAAGTTGTGTGTGTCTCCTGCCCCTGGTAAATAACGCAACCAGGTCCGCCAGGTGGGAAGTCAAATCGACCCAAAGTAACAGAAAAGGTATAGGGAGCTGGAGGGGGGGACAACCAGGAAGGTATTGCTGTTGCTTAGCAACGGGCCCACAAACCAGAGAGAGAGAGAGAGTCTTCTTCATTGTTGGGTGTGTGTGTGTGTGTGTGATGAGAGGACAAAAGGAAAAATGAAGAGGAAAAGCAAAAAGAAAAAAAAGTAGTAGTAGTGAAAGAAATGATTCTATAAAAGCTCATTACAACAGAATCTGACAAGGGAATTGAACTGAAAAGCTGCGCGAGGTCAGTCAAAGGCACTGTTTAAAATACTACTGTAATATGCCACAGTGATTTAAGCAGAAGGAATGAAACACATTTTCTTGTCAAACCCTTATTCAGGATTCAGACTTGCGTAAAGTCTCATTGATTTATTCTCTGGGCTCCCAAGAAGAGGAGGAGGAGCAGGAGAAGATTAAGTGATAAAAACCCAATATTTATCTCATCTTAGAATGGCATTCTTTGTCCCTAAAGAGAACCATGGAGCTAATTCACAGAACATCTTTCCCCCCCCCCCCCTCACTCCTGTGAGCAAATCTACTTGTATACACTCTTTGGTGAGCTCTCCCTGCACCAAGTCTTCTATGAGCAAATACACTTACACTCCTTACACTTGATGATCTTTTCTAATTCCTTCATTGTTGACAATATTTGGAAGATTAAAAACAGTATATATACAAACGTTGAAAAATAAACAAACACCATGCTACCAATGGTAAACAAAAGCAACACAAAAACATATTCAAAGCAATAAGATGCCACACTCCATTTAAAAACCCTTCTCAGGCAGCCAATCTCTCAGGGGAAGTCTGTGGCCTAGGTGCCTTTCTTAGAACCTCCACCTTTTGGACTTCAAAATATTCCCCAAATATTTTTATTTAATGGTTGTTGTGGGTTTTTCAGGCTCTTTGGCCATGTTCTGAAGGTTGTTCTTCCCAACGTTTCGCCAGTCTCTGTGGCCGGCATCTTCAGAGGACTGGAGTAGGAACTCTGTCCATGCTCTGTCCACACAGAGTTCTAACACCTGTCCTCTGAAGATGCCGGCCACAGAGACTGGCGAAATGTTAGGAAGAACAACCTTCAGAACACGGCCAAAGAGCCCGAAAAAACCCACAACAACCATCAGATCCTGGCTGTGAAAGGCTTCGAGAATACATTTTTATTTAAATATATTTCAAACATTTTTGTCCCGCCTTTCTCCCTAAAAAGATTATTTTCTTTCAAGTCAGAAGGTCCGTAGGGTGTCCAAGATATAAGGAAAACAGGCTGGACAAGGCCTGGCAGCTTCTGTGGCTGCCCTTCCATGGTTTAGTCAAGTGGTATGTGTGCACCATAATGTGCGCATTTAAAAAATGAACACAAAAGGCATGCATTTGAGATTTTTCACCTCTGTTTTTCTCCCTGAGTCTGGCATGAACTAGATGGGACTTCCAAGCTGATTATACAAGAATCTCCCCAACTTCAAGTCCTGCAGATCTGCACTTCCGTAGCCAGGCTAGGTGCTCCCTTCTGTGACGGTGCTGTCCACACACCCCTTTTCATTCTCAGAGGTGCCCACCCCTCATTTCCTGGACGAAACATGTTATGGGAACACTTTGCCATCAGAACGATGGCAGAGAGAGAGAGAGAGAGAGAGAGAGAGAGAGAGAGAGAGAGAGAGAGAGAGAGAGAGGAGAACACAGGACGCAAGCAGAGGACAGAATGTTCCACCAGATCAAGTGGGCCTCTTTCAGCGTGACCCTGGGAAAAACGATCTCAGTGTTTCTGGATTCCAGAAGCAGTAAATGAAGCGAGCTGGACAACATAAACAATGCAGAAGCGCTGGGCCGGATGCTCTTTCACATTGCAGGCATCTCTCATATTTGTGTCAACCCCGTTTTATGTATAGCTGGCTCGCCACGCTGGACTCCCTGAATGGAAAGGACAGCCCGTACTGTTCATTTCCTCTGACGGCGAGCGGGCAAAGGCTGTATGATCAAAGCAACGCTGACTCGGGGTGTCAGCTCAAATGGGAAACAAACACAACAGCAGCTTTCTCTCCTGCCAGAAAATAAAAGGAAAACACACACCCACATATGCACAAAACCACAGCAAGCTGTTGCGTATACATACAGTTTCTGCAAACCTGGGGAAGATGGCCTTTTAAGAAAACAGGGGGAGTGCTCAGCCCCCACCACTTAGGAATGGGAAGATGGGAAGCGGCAAACCACAGATCTTCAGCTTTGTCCCCCGGGGGGCTTACATTATGCATTATGTCCTTTGGCTCAGTTACTGTAAATGAGTGCATCCATTAGAATACACACTGACTCCGTTCCTCGTGGTGGACTTCTTGCCCATTTAATGAGCACTGAGAAATGCTGCCAGCAATGAGAGAAGGTATTGATGAGCAGGGAAGAGAAATGCTGAGCTCTACAGGAGCCAGAAAGTTTGAGTGTGGCAGATGCTGCCAGGGATGTGATTAGCAACACAGGAACTGGCACAGCTGTAATGAAGGTAGGGTGCCCATGGCTTTGACCCAGGGGGACAAAATTTAGAAGGCAGATAGGCTTTTCTCCAAGAACACCAATTTCCTGCTAGAAGGGCCCAGAACCCACCCCAATGTGCACCCAATTTCTTGCTAGAAGGACACGAAGCTGAAATTGGGTGCAACAGTATATATGAGCTCTAGCGTCTTCTCCCTGGGCAGGAGGAGACACAAAACAGGCAAGCTCAACATGGTACCCTCATACCCTCATGGTGTTCTTCTCAATTCCTCCATCCTCTCCCTCTGTAGCCACTCACAGGTGACCCAACACGGCAGCAAATCCACAGGTGCCAAAAATTCCTAGTTATGGGAAGCTGACTTATCTTGAGTCAGACCATTGCTCAAACTAGCTCACTATTATTAATTGTGATTTGTAATGTTTCTGCATGGTTTGGGGCAGAATTTTTTCGTGGCCCTACCTGGAAATTGTGGTGCTGGAGGAGGCTCTTGAGAGTCCCCTGGACTGCAAAGAGAACAAACCTATCCATTTTGAAGGAAATCAACCCTGAGTGCTCACTGGAAGGACAGATCCTGAAGCTGAGGCTCCAATACTTTGGCCATCTCATGAGAAGAGAAGACTCCCTGGAAGAGACCCAGATGTTGGGAAAGTGTGAAGGCAAGAGGAGAAGGGGACAACAGAGGATGAGATGGCTGGACAGTGTCATCAAAGTGACCAACATGAGTTTGACCAAACTTCAAGAGGCAGTGGAAGACAGGAGGGCCTGGCGTGCTCTGGTCCATGGTGTCACAAAGAATCAGACATGACTAAACGACTAAACAACAACACCTGGAAATTCAACCCATGATGTCCCATATGCAAAGCATCTGTTCTGCCTTTAAACTATGTCTCCTGCCTGGTGATGCCCCAGTACTCCCTGTTGGTCTCCCATCTAAGTACTAACCAGTCCCAAACCTGCTTAGGTTCTGAAAATCCAAGAAGATCTGCAAAGTCAGCTTGATCTGGTGATGAGAACAACCCATTATTGTTTGATCCATACTTTGAACTCCAGCAGTGAGATGACTGCTCACTAAGAAGCATGGAACCTACAGGTCGTGGTGACTCACATAGGTTCCCCCACCCACCC
This sequence comes from Pogona vitticeps, assembly GCF_051106095.1. Taxonomy (NCBI): domain Eukaryota; kingdom Metazoa; phylum Chordata; class Lepidosauria; order Squamata; family Agamidae; genus Pogona; species Pogona vitticeps. The sequence continues at coordinate 12,488,083 of NC_135788.1, forward strand.
ACATGTGCTGGAAGAATGTGCCAGGTAGCTTGCTGTGTCACACCACCGCCTGCAGGGCTCCGAACCAAAGGCCAGGAGTGCCTTTGGACAATTAAAACTAGTACGCCAGCCCTGCCGCATTCCTGGAGAAGTCTGATCTGGCCACACATTATTCTAATGTGTTCTCCATGGGGCTGCCTCTGGAGAGTGTTTGTAAACTTAAGCCATATTATTAACTGGGGCTGGCCATAGAGCTCTCTATTACAGAAGCTCCACTGGCCACCAGTCCGTTTCCAGGCACAATTCAAAGTGTTGGTTTTAACCTATGAAGCCCAAGCTATCTCAAGGACTGCATCTCCCTTTATGAGCCTGCACGAACATTAAGATCATCAGGATGGCCTGATGAGCTTAATATCACAGCCACATTTGGTGGCGACACGGGACAGGGCCTTCTCTGTGGCTGCTCCCAGACTCTGGAACTCCCTCCCACAAGAGGCCAGGCTGGCCCCATCTTTGCCGTCCTTCCACAAGCAGGCAAAGACCTTTCTTTGTAATCAGGCTTTCTTTTAAATTAACGGTTGACCAAGGGGATTTTTTTTTTAAGGGAGCATCTTATTCTGTGTTTTTCTTGTGTTTTTAATAATGTTCTTGTCATAGGTTTTAATATAACGTTTGTCTAATGCTTTTAAAATATTGAAATACTTTATTATTTGGCTTTTAATGTTGCTCTTTTAATACCGTAAGCTCCCTTGGATCCTTCAGGAGAAAGCTGGCATACAAATGTTTTACGTAAATAAATAAATACATTTATTTCTAAAGTTATTCTACCATGGGCTCTCTGGGCAGCTGAAACAGATTTTGAACAAGCTGTACACAAAGCATAGCAAATAATCAGCCCATTAAAGGCAATATTCAGCAAACAGCAGTATGTTTTAAAAGGCTACTGGAAAAGTATGCGTGTGCCATCTTGCCTCACATGAACATTGTAAGTAGCAGAGAAAATAGGTTTCTAAATGTGTACTAGAGTCGTGCAGGCTTTTTTTTGGAGGGGGGGCTACAATATCTCTAGTCCCCCAGGGTACATAGCTGCCCAAAGACTTAGAAAAACTTAGAGGCTGAATTTTCAGAACCCCAAAGGAAGGAAACATAGAAGCTACACTCAGTTTTTGAAATCATCATTTGGTCCACACAAGTTTCCTGTTAAAACAACTCTGAGCCTGGCTAAGTGTTCTTGCTCTTTGTTGCTCGGGGGAAATACAGAAGGTGAAGCTGAGACAGAGGATTTAATAGCTCGAGCACAGTATCCATCAGCCACTTTATTGGTCCAATGAGAATCAAAGATTAGACGCTTAATCCCTGAAGCAAATTTTATTTCCCGGCTTTGATTTTGCTTGCTGTACAAAGTCCTCATAAACCTTGCAATAGGATTTATTGGTGGCACTTTGCTTTTCCTCTGCCAGAAAATGGGTATTGAAGGTGTCTTTCTTCAGCGTTTGGCCTTTTGAGCCTGTGTTTTGAGAAGTGATCCGGCTTGTTCACACCTTTTTAGAGCAACATCCTTTGGCCGCAAGGCCATCTATGGGAGTTTCCACTGGCTGGAGAAAGTAGAAGGGTTCACACGGTGATCGCAACATCTCCAAACAAGCCCTAGGGCAGCAACAGCTCAAGATGTTCGGTTGTCTGAGGCAAGGAGGAAAGGGTATGTCCCGTCTCTCCCCTCAAAATTACGGTGCACTGTACACAAACCCAGTCAAGTTATTTTACACAGGATTCAGAAAATCCTACAAGCCAGTCTTTCTAACTCTGGCAGCAAACAGACAATAATTATTTCCTGCCTTTTAATGACACCACAAACCTGCTTCTGGACAGCAGAAATGGAAGTTATAAATAATCTCCCACCATAAAGAGCGAATTCCTTAACTGCTGACATCGCCTGAGTGCACACCAGGAGATTTTCTCACCTCATATAATTACAAAGTAGCTTGCTTTGTTTTTCCCCCATTAAAATCTTCAGGACTCTAGCATGGGATTTCTTGCAAGGTCTGATTCCTCAAACATGAACCTCTGCCGGAATTACGGCTCTCCGACACTAATGTGCTTTCAGCTCCGATCACAGATTCTGTAGTCTAAACCACTGTTTCCTGAGGTGGCTGCTGTTGAGATCATGACCATCTCTAGAACAGATTACCGACCAAAGGCACCACAAAAACACTGTTGGAATTAGGGCATGGCCGAATGCCAAGTGTGGAACGCATTAGAGTATTTGGAAGCCCGGCATAGGCCTACATACCCAAACAGTAAAGACACAACAAACAGAGGAAACTCTTGTCCTTGGCTATGCCCCTGGCAGCAAAGGACATAATGTAATGAACTTAGAAACAAAGTGAAGTCAGCATAAGGCATGTGGTTCATTTTGATTAACAAAAGAGAGCAGAGAAAAGAGGAACATGCGTTAGGGCAGGACCGCTGTGCTGAGGTACTGCTAATATCTTCATAACGTGAGTCAAACAGAGAGCATCAAGACCGTGACATGCAAGATGAGAACAACACACTCAGAGAAGCAGACACAGATGGGGCTGTCAAAGCTGTTAAACTGTAAGAGGCAAATTTATTTATTTGTTTATTTATTTTATTTTATTTATATCCCACCCATCTAGACTAAAGTCTACTCTGAGCAGCTAACAGCAAATTCATAAAACAATTTCGTAAAACTATAGCCATCTAAGATAACAGCAACAATACAATATGATACAAGATGACAAAAATAAATGAAATAATGAAGGGAAGGCCTGCCTAAAGAGCCAGGTCTTGAGCTTGCTCTCAAAAGCACCCAGTGACGGAGCCAGGCAAATTTCTGGGGGTAGATTGTTCCAGAGGCGAGGGGGCACTGCCAAGAAGGCCCGGTTTCTTGTTCTTTCTCTTTGGGCCTCCCTCGGTGTTAGGCTCTTCAACCGCCCCTCCTGGCTAGAACGAGTGATATGGGTAGATCTAGGTGGGAGAAGGTGTTCTGCCAGATTTTGAGGTCCTAAATCGTTCAGGGCTTTATATGTCATCGTTAATACTTTGAAAACAATGCGGAATCGAATGGGCAGCCAATGCAGGGCAGCCAGAATAGGGGAGATATGTTGACGTTTTCTCACCCCAGTGAGAAGTCTGGCCGCTGCGTTCTGTGCCATTTGTAATTTCTGCATCAATCTCAAAGGCAGTCCCATGTAGAGCACATTACAGTAGTCTAACCTCGAGACTACAAGTGCATGGACCCGAGTGGTGAGTGCCCCACCATCAAGATAGGGATGCAGCAATAAAATAAATAAATAAATAAACTCATTGTGACCCAACAAAGGTGTATCACCTCCTCACCTGACCTTCCTGCAAAGTTTTTTTTCTGATGGATAAGCTAGTGGCCTGGAAAGAAACTGAACAGATGCCTGCAGCTAAAGATGTCAGATGGAGAGAAGCAGCAAGAGAAGAGACAGAAGCACCTCGCATGAATGAGATGTAGACCCTGACCAGAGGACCACCAGGCAAGAAAGCCATCGGGTATAAGTTTGTCTTCAAGGTGAAGCAGGGTGCAGAAGGAGAACATTGCAAGATGACACTGGTTGCCAAGGAGTCTCTGCAGATGTCTGAAGAGGACTTCAACTAAGCTTTTGTTTTTGTTATCAAGCACAGCATTATAATAATGCTCCTGAGTGTGGCAGCCTCCAGACAAATGCAAGCCATGCACCTAGATGTCAAGACTGTGCTTCTTTGTGGAGAGGTTGTGGCGGAGCTGTACATGGGAGCAGCCACCCAGCTTCATTAACCAGACACATCCTGATTTTGTGTGCAAACTAAAGAAAGGCCGGTATGGACAGAAGCAATCAGTTCGATGCCTGGAATGAGAAATTGAAGAACATGCTACTGTTAACAAGGTTTCAAGCAAGGTGATGCCACTCAGTACTTGTATACCAGAAGCAGAAGCAGAAATTTAACTTTTATTCTTTCCTGTATAGATGACCTCATTGTAGCTACTCAAGAAGAGCAGGAGTAGAAAAGAATTGTACGCCGTCTTAACAAAGAGGTTGAAATAAAAGAGTTGGGCATTCAAACTGAAAGGGAGGCGGATGGCTCATATTAACTGAACCAGAAACAAAAGATTCTTGAACTTGTACAGACACTTGGGCTCCAAGATGCCCACTCTGTTGCGACACCCGTGCCAACAGCCTTTCTGAAAGGGAGAGAGAGGAGAGGGAACCTCTACTGAATAACAGCAGGTACAGAATAGTTATAGGAAACCTTTTGTACTTAACAACCACTCCTAGAGCTGATATAGCTACTACTGTAGGAATACTGAGCAGAAAAGTTAGTTCACCGACACAGGGTGACTGTAAAGAGTTGCTAGATACTTGAAAGGAACTATAGATGTTAAGCTAAGACCGCCAGCCAGCTGAAACCCAGAGCTTGTAGGGTACACAGGTGCAGACTGGGTGGAGGACAGGACAGAGTATAATAAGTCCACCAGTGGGCTCCTCTTTATGAATGGTGATGGACTTATTTCATAAATGGAATGTTGTAGCTTTGTCTCCCATAGAGTTAGAGTTCATTGCCACAGCAGAAGCATGCAGAGGACTGCGGTGGCTAAAGGAGTTTGCAATAGATGAAGAGATGCCAGTCTAGATGATGGAAGACAACCAGAGCAGCATCAGACCATTACAGAGTGAGACAAATACCTGCGCCAAACACATTGGTGTGGGGTACAACCTGGTACATGACCTGATAGCAGACCATCTGGATGATCTACTGTCCCGCTATAGAGATGATGGAAGATATCTTGACCAAGAGATCATTTCAAGAACCTGAGCAGCAAAATGGGATTTGAGGGGGACGCGACCTATACACAGCCCTAATTTTGAGGAAAGCTTCCTTTTCCAAAGAGGGCACTCTTTTTCAGGGTGGTGCTAGAGTGGGGTGGAGTGGCTACTTCAGCTTTCCCTAATTCTGCCGATAATCCTCTTTTGTGTTGGTAGGGTGCTATTTTAGCAACACAAAGGAGTGGTTTATGGAGAATAGTTTTGCTTTCAATATAGAGGAGGGGACACAAATCTGATGCCCCAGAAGTGGCTACAAGAGGGAGGGGGCATTATGTGTTTCTTTATTGTGTGGAGAGGGAATGGCTTCAGTCCCTTCTTGAGCCAGTGGTTTGTAATTTACCACCCATCTCTTTGAAGGATGAGATTGTTCAAAGCCAGAAAGCGATCTCAACCAATAAAAGGTTGGAGGCAAAAAAAAGGGGGGGGGAAAGGAACAAAAAGAGTGAGAACCGAAGTGAGCACTTTCTGCCTTTCATCACTGCCCACGGCAGACAGAACTTGATTTTTATGCTTGGGATGTCCAACAGCAAAGGATGTGGTGACATATACAGCTTGTTGAGCACATCCCAGCCTGGGAAAATGCCAAACAGTCCTTTTGGGCGACATCATAGGAATGGAATGGAACCTCTCGGGGGTTGCCTCGACTGAAAGAATTTGGAGGTTATTCCTTATAAGGAGTGGTCGCTGCCTACTTGCCTTGCACATTTCAGTTGTTTATAAGTATTGTCCTGTTTTCTAAGGGAGGGAGGGTTCGAAGAGAGGAGGCAAAAGCAGATGAGGTACAGTATGTGTGAATGAAATCCCACATTTCTTTTCTTTTCAAAACATGTCCCGTGTTCTTTGGTGTCTGGGATGTAAACACTCTGGGGCAATAAAAGAAATAGATGGCGTACTTTCTGTGTGGTGTTGCTGTAGGCATGGGGGCAATTTGGGAAGTGTTCCCTTCAAATTATGAGAAAGCAAGGCAGCAGATATACATCTCTAGCTATACCTTTATACCAATCATATCCGTTTGCTTTAGGATAAGACTGACACACAGAATTCATCAGCCCAAGGCTATTACGTAGGTCAATTTGGAGCCTATATACTTAGAGTCAGTCCTGCTCCGATTGCTTATTTGTCAGGAAAAAAATTATTTATTTATTTATTTATTTATTTATTTATTTATTTATTTATTTATTTATTTATTTATTTATTTATTTATTTATTTATTTATTTATTTATTTATTTATTTATTTAAATTTATACCACACCTATCTGGACTACCAGACCACTCTAGGCGGCTTCCAGTACAAAATCAAACAATGAAACACAGACAAGAACATGATAATTCAGTAACAGTTACAAAGAGATAAAGAATAGGGAAAAATCAAGAGTTGGCTGGAGGGAAGATCTTGATGAACAACCATGTTTTTAATTGGGTTTTAAAAACAGTAGCCGATTAATCTTTCCGGAGCTTGGCATGTAACTTTGAAAAGAACTTAGTTGCTATTCCAAGGCCCCCCAAATAGTTACTGTTCCACCTTCCTCAAGCAATCTAGAACACATTTCTGTTAAGAGTACCTTCCTAACTGCTGGGTAGCTGGGTTTAGGTCTCTGACTGCAGAGCCGAAGGTTGGAAGTTCAGTTCTCCGCTGAGCCTCCTTGACAAGAGCTGGACTTGATGATCCATGGGGGCCCCTTCCAACTCTGCAGTTCTAAGATGCTGCTGCTGATAACTCGCTAAGATGGCTGAGGGCCAGCTGATCCACCCCAATGTCACTTGGTTGGGCTGAACCCCAATGTTTCCCAGTCTTGAAATACTGGAAACCATGTATGGCTGCCCTCGTCTAAGCCTAACTTTGTGCTAGCAGAGCAGCTGAGTGTGCAAGAACAGCTTGGTTCTGACCTTGTTCAGCCCCTTCTCGGGCTCTTTTACAGCTCTTCTACTGGCAGACTGTAGCTGGCAGAGCAGTTCCTTAAGCCAGTACGTCGGTGGGCAGAAAAGGCCATACGGGGGTCTTCTGTGGGCAGAAAAGTATTTTGCCTGTCCTTCACACCCTAGAGCCAGTGCATCTTTGAGCTAGGATTGTATTGTCTGTCAATTTAAAAGTTATCTGAATGCTACAGGACGCTGGCCTGTGACAGGATGCATGCTTTCTGAACTGGCTTTCTCAACTGGCTTACCACCAACACACAAGGAAGCAAGGTGAGATACAACAGGAGCCTGTACTTGAAGGGTGTGACACCTCCTTCCACATCTAGTGTGACCACACTGATGTAACTATAAATGAACTTTAGTTACACAGTAAAGGATAGATTCTAAGTAATTCCAAGTACCGTATTTTTCGCACCATAAGACGCACTTTTCCCCCACAAAACGGGGGTGGAAAGTCTGTGCGTCTTATGGAGCAAAGAAAACAGATTATATTTTCCTGTTTTCTTCTCTTAAAAAATTGGTGCGTCTTATGGAAAGGTGCGTCTTATGGAGCGAAAAATTACTAAGTTAATTACAAGTAACTAACTTAATGTGACTGGCTACTTGCAAGCTCTTTGAAAACTTCACTTAATAGAAGTTGAAAAGACCCATAAATGACCTAAAGTAATGTCTGAAGCGCCAGTGTGATTACACTCATCCACCAAAACTAGCTACAGTGGGGCAGAGCAGTGTGTGTCCAAAAAATCAGTCCTTTAGGATCTCAGTACTGTATACAGATTTGTAAAAGATGTTCAGCCGTCCTTCAGATGAACAGGACATTTGGTTGGAGAATTCACACAAAGCTACTGCTACAAGGGAGGTGTTTTATGAGTTGTGATCTGACAGGTTGAAAACAGTGCCCCATTGTTTGAGCCATCCACCACATAAAGTTTCCCCCGCCCCCGCCCCAGACCAAGAAACCCCACCCCAAACCTAAGTTATATTATCAATATAGCTAGCTATAAAAGAAAAATTGCACTGACAAATACATGCCACTTGAGTTCATTTCCCCCTCCCTGTGTTTGATTCCCTTTGTGACGAAAACACTGACTGAGGACCATTGGAATCAGGAAAAGGGGGGGGAATAAGCTCCTTGCCCCCACCAGACATGCAACACCCCCAAAATATGATTCCCATACTACTCAAGAGCCATAACCTAAAGAAAACAAACAGGGAAGATTAGTTCACATTTCTACGGGGTATCATGTTTACCTTGGCTGTAAGCTTTGCGGTTAAGTCACTCCAGTTTATCCTAATTCAAAATCATCATCTTTTTTTCTTCAAAGAAAGACTACAGTTTCACTCGATTGCTTATACATACCAATGACACATATATCACTACGGCTAGGCTGTAGCAGCTCCTTCCTCAACCCTCACTTGATGCACTTTATCAAAGGAAGCAATATTGACAGCATGATCACCTGGTATGGAAATACTGTATATCTTAAAATCACTTAAACTGAGGTTCTTTGGGGAAGGAGAAAAGCGAGAAATCCTCACCTGGTGAAGACAGCAGGGTATTTGCAAGGGGAAAGTTATAAATCAATGGCTAATGTAATGACTTTGCTCCAGTGTTGACCACAAATGCTCAAGGTTCAGTCGATCACATAGGGTGTATAGCGATTCGGCTCACATTTGGGGCCATTTCCTGCCACGCTTTTATGAATTAGAGGCTGCCACCATTCACTATTTCATGCCATTATCGCACAAAATGGGTTTATTCCAAGTAAAAGCTTTGCGTTATGTCTGTTTGCGCTGATGTCTATACAAAACAATGTAGCGATAAACTGGCTAAAGTATAATAGCGCAACACATCATTGTGTTCTTGTTTTCTGCCCCTTTGCTACTTATCTGACACACAAATGGGCTATGTAAGCAACTCAGCAACAGCCAGAGTATTGTCTGGTGTAAGTTATATACTGGAATATACACTATGTGTCTACATGAGAGGTTTATTCCACATTCAAAGATTACTTAGATGAAATCAGAACGGGGAGGTGTTTTTAGAATGCAGATCCCAAAATTCTTCACCGTAGACAATACTCGAAGCTGTAGGCTGACAACACATGCCACAGTTGTCTATTTTGGTTTTGTTTTTTTAACTACAAATCTCATTCTGAGAGTCCTAACTCACAGACACATAAGTAGGGCTCACCTTCCTATGCTGGAAGGATTCCTAGACTAGAAAAGGCCTAACTTCACTGAGCTTCTTGTTCAAAAAGTAAGCCGCCTTGGTGCTTCTTGGCAGCTTCCTTTTTGAACCAGAAGCTAGGCCATAAAGCCTTCCAGCATAGGCTTTTCTCCCAGTTGAGCTGTATTTAGGTGTCTGTCATGTGGGATGCCCAGAATGGAGAATTCTGGGATTTGTAGTTTTCCCCACCAACGACAAATGGTGCATCCCTGGTTGCCCATCCCATTCTCCAAGGTGGGGCAAGCCTGCTAGGGATGGCAAGATCGATCAGTCTCCACTTTTACCCGCCCATAAAAAGAAGCGAACAGCCCTGCCCTCACCTGTCCGTCACAGCTGAGCCAATGAAGGAGCCAATGAGTGGACAGAAGGCGGTGCCAAGAGGGGAGGGGCTGGATATAAAGGCTGGAGCATGAGGGGAGATTCTGGTAGTGAGAGACTATGTGAAACTTAAAAGTGAACTTAGAGTGAGTTAGAGTTCTGTAAGAATGCTGAATGGTACAGAGAGTTATTAGAGATTTAAAGTCGTAGTAGAACTGATACAAATACAAGTGATTAGCAACCTGTGATTTACCAATTGAATATTAATCAGATGTTAACTTCCCTGATCAAATAAATGACTTAAGTTTTGAAAGCACACATGTCTCCTTGATTAAGTGGTATTAAAGCAGTAATACCTGGTGGCAGCGAAGAAGGAAGAAGAGCGAGAACCTCGTGAAGGCCTGGGGAATAGAGGCTTCAGAGGGGATTGCCACAACGTTTATCCCTTTTACGAAGAAATTTGCAATGCTTTGTAAAAACTGAAATTAATTTCCATCGGTGCCTCCATAATGGATCTTACAGTTCAAGGAGTGGACAATGCTTCCCTAAGCTGTGTCCTCTGGGCTGGCCCCCAGGAGAAGGACTGGAACCACCAACAAATGGAGCCCCCAAGTCACAAGCTCGATAGCCATCCCAGAAGGATAGTATGATCAAAGGCTTCAGAAAGATCCAGAAGGACCGCCAGGGCTGTACTCCCCCTGTCTGCAGGGCAAGGCCATTGACACTGAGAAATGGTTAACTGACAAAGGAGACAGCTTGTGGGCATATCATGCTCACGCAGGGGCATGTCACGCTCAAGTAGGGGGCGTGTCATGCTCATGGGGTGTGTGTCGTGCTCATGGGGGGTTTCACATTTGCGATCATGTGGACAAGCATGACCACGCCCCCATGCATGGAGCCTGCCCCCCGCAACCCGTCAGCGGTCCAAAAAAGGGTTGGGGACTGCTGGACTTCAACTCCCAGAAATCCTAGCCAGCGGAGGTGGTGGTGAAGGCTTCTGGGAGTTGTAGTTCAAGAATGTGTGGAGGCCCAAGGTTGAGGACCACTGCTGTAGACTATCTTCACTGCTGCCACGGGTGCTGTCAACTTTCAGATTGCCCTTTACTATATAAAACTAGGCATCCCTTTTCCTGCTGGCAATACAGACATAATATTGTTCAGCCTTCTCTGCATTTTAAATCAGAAGCACATTATCCCACATTCATAAATTTTTATAAGTTTTGTTTTTAAGAATTGAATATACTATATACGTATTAGCACAATTACTAGGTATTATTTTGACCAGGCTGAATGTGTCTATATTTTTTTGCCAGTGCATGTTTGCTTACAATACTACTGTGTTATATTGCACAAATTAAAGGAAAAGTGTTTTTTGTCTCCCCCCCCCAACCCCAGCCACATTTAAGGGGCAGTAATTTACTGGGGAATTTTTCTACAAAATTTCTTTCATCAGTACTTGAGGCTGCTTCGGAGTTCTCTTTTGAGCCTATCCCAAGGGCCCACTGATTTTTACAGGGTGCTTGAAGCAGACTCTGCAATGGGACAAAGCAAATATATTTTCACTTTCTTATTATGCATTTGCAATTATCTGTTAGGTTTACTGGAAATTGTGCAATCATTATAAATATTGGCACATCTGTTCCAGATTTCACAAGTGCTATGAAACACATGCTTTTGCCACCCACAAAATCCCATAAAAGTTTCTTCTCAAAGTGATTGTCCATTGGGGACGTGAAACATGCTCCTGAATCAGTGTATCTTTTGACCATGCTCGCTTCTAAGATATTGTGCAATTTACGTGGCACATACCATTAGTGGCATTAAATTTTTTTTATTAGGTTGCACACATCCACCTAGGCAATGTTTATCTGTAGCAGATATATGGAACATGTATTGTTAATGTCTCTCATTTAAATAGGTCACACAAGGCTCGTTTCCTAGATGGTAATAATGCCAGATAGACATCTTCTGTATTTCATTTAACGACACCCAGGTGAAAAGTTGATTTAGAGTAATATTAAAGCTATATCCCTTGTATAAATTACAGAAAGTAGAACTGGCCTGGCAGGTTGGTTACTTATTAAAACTGATGTATTTGGTCACTCAGTGGTTTAGGCCTCTGACTGTGAAGGTTGGGAGTTTGATTCTCCACTATGAGTTGAGCCAAACTTTGTGATCATGATGATGATGATGATGATGATGATAAAGAAGAAGAAGAAGAAGAAGAAGAAGAAGAAGAAGAAGAAGAAGAAGAAGAAGAAGAAGAAGAAGAAGAAGAAGAAGAAGAAATGAGTCAAGACTCATACCTTCATCTACAAAATAGGGACTTCCAAACTTCTGTTCTTAGCACACCATCCCTATAAAGGCTGGTAACCTCATCAGTCTAGGTTGGGTGAATACTGCCATGTGAACCAGATGAAAAAGGAGAACCTTCTAATCTCACCACTTCCATCTCGTCACCGTCTACATATAAGGGACAACTTTCTGAACAGAACTTCTCTCTAAAGAAGCCTTCCATGTAATTTTGAACACAGAGTTTCCACAATGGTTGAATCAATTCAGGGACTACAAACCTACATCCACTTCATGATGGCTAATGTTGGACGGATCTGTTCTTTTATCCACCTGAAGAGTACAGCTTGGAAAAAATTACCTCCACTTTGCTGCAGAAAGGCCCACAGGCCAAACTATAAGTTCCAGATAGCTCACTGGAAGTTGAAATTTTGTGCTTGGCAGAACTCTGAACAACCAGACTTGCAAATAATGTCCGTGTTTGCCTTTCAATGACCAATCACAAAATAAAGCAATTTACAGAGTGCGGGAAGTACAGAAAGCTCCCACTGTGTCACTAGCATGCCATTCAGCACTTGAGGAATCCTCTGTTCTGATGACATCTTATCTGTAATATATAGTTTGGCCTTTTGTCTCAAATTCCTGTATAGTCCTTCAGCTATTCAGACTCTTAATTCAAACCCTGGAGTTCAAAAGCACATTTTAATTCCCACTCAGACTGGTGGGCAATTTTCCACAGACTCGGATGGAAATCTGGTGTAATGATAATGCTCTATTTTATTTCTCAATCTTCCGTAACTGGGTTATGTCACTCCCACCTCATAGAAGGGCCAAGGAGATTAATGATGCGATAGGAATAAAGAAGACCATAGTCCAAGGAGACTTATGTAACCATGAAGCATTAACATTATCGCAATTCTCTGTGTGTGTAAAACTTCACAGCTGTTTTTTCTTCCTTGTTTTGCTTTTCTCACAGCAAATGTCTTGTGACTTCATTTGTGTGGGAGAAAAATGAAAGCCCTGGATTCTCTGAGGGACGGCAAGGTGTGTGTTAATTACAGTATGAAGATACAACGATCTTCTGCTGAAAGAAAGATAACTGTAATGAAAGGTTTCTGTTGCCCTTTCTAACAAGTTTCTGCCTTTAGCCAAATTCAGATATAGTGGGAATGTTGTCTCTCCTCATAAGTACGGAATGTGCATAGACAGAACATGGCACAGTAATACAGGACAAAGAAAGGCTTAAGTGTGCCTGGACTGGGATAAACATTACTAGCTTATGGGTTGTAATTTAATTGCCCCCACCCCAACACATCAGAGGATCTGACTTCGTTTTTTAAAAATATGAATGCTGTGCAGATCAATGATTTGCAGATCAATTCTACAAAATCCCTCAAGAGGAGGTACAGCCTCTCGTGTTTGTTTCATTCATTCATTTGAAGAATTTACACGAATAAGTCACTTCTTAGAGCTAATCCTTTTCAAAGTCAAGTTGGACTCTCAGTGAGTTAAGTATCTGGCTGCAAAGCCAGAGGTTGGGAGTTTGATCCCCTTCTGTGGCTCCTTGGAGAAGAGACAACCTGTATGGCTTTGGGCAAGTTGCACCATCCAGAAGTGCTCCTAAAGAAAGAGAAAGGTAAGCTACTTCTGTGGAAAGAGGAATGCTGTAAAATCATATAGGTGCACAATTAGTATGAGAACCGCTTCGAATCATACAAGACACTCATAGTCTTAGTGAAAGGGTGCACAATCCAATATGATTATAATCATCACCATTTCACAGAGAAGCCTAGCCATGTCTACTCACAGGTGAAACTCCCAAGTTCAGCAGAATTTACTCCCAGGTAAGTGGTATTGGGCTACAACCTTAATCTTCTATTTCTTTGCTGCTGTTCCTCAGCAAATATAACTGCTGGATAGTTCAGTGGTTTAGGTCAGGAGCCAGAAGCTGACCATTTGATTCCCCACTGCGCTTCCTTGACAGGAGCTAGGCTCAATGATCCATAAGATCCCTTCCAACTCTGCAGTTCTAAGATTATTATAAATTGTGCCCAAGTGTCTCACAGCAATATTACAAGAGAGTCAAAATAGGGAAGAGAGCAAATTTAAGCAGTGAAGGAAACAAGCAAGAAAAAAAACTTTGTTTATTCAAAATGTGATGGTAGAATAAAGTTTTATGGGTAGCATCAGAAAGACAAATAAACAATCAAATTGAGCTTTATCTAGAAGCAAAAAAAATATGACAAAACTAAGGCTATCACACATTGGGCACATAATGAGTAAACAGCACACATTGGAGGATACAACAACACTGAGAAAAACAGAAGGCAGAAGGAAAGGAGGAAGACGAAATACAAGACGGATTGACTCAAAAAGGGATGCCCTCAGCCTTGTGTTTTCAAGACCTGCGCAGCCTGATAATGATAGACCATTTTAAAATCCTTCTCCCTTCATAGGTTCCCCATTAAGTTGGAAATAACTCCCCAGTACGTAAGAACTCCAAGAAAATAGAAATAATAACTTCAGCATTTCATTTCAAAATAATTCATTAGTCATTCATTAAATAAAAAAAACCCCCAGAACTGAAACAGACAAATTACATTTCAAAAGGTTGGTCTCACACAAGATTTTTTAAAAAGTATTAAATAATACAGGAAGGTCATCCTATAAAATGTGTAAGTGGGCTGAATAATAATCATGAGGTATTTTTATGTAAAACTCACAGTTTTACATTAAACTAGCAGCCAACCTCAAAAATGTCAGGCTACCTTACTCTCACCACTCAGGTACACAGACGGCTTAAAAGCAAAACAAATCAAATCAAAAGTACATCTGTTTCAAATGATTGCTTCTCGCAAGAGTCTAGTGCAAAGTTAAGTTGCTCTTAACCAGGACCTTCGCTCAAGGACAATCTATTTATATGATTTGGGGGGGGCATCTTCTAAGCCAGCATCTGTCAGCATTGTCGAGTTAGAAATCAAGTAAAATATAGTAAAAAATTGCAATACAACATTCAAATCTTTTTCTTTTCCCCTTCATCCCTAAGATACCCCTCTCCAGCTCATATATGTAGAATTGGTAATAAAGCCAGGCCAATTAAAGGAACTGAAAATCATGTAGTACCACAGGAGAAGGGGACGACAGAGGATGAGATGGTTGGACTGTGTCATTGAAGCTACCAACATGAATTTAACACAACTCCAGGAGGCAGTGGAAGACAGGAGGGCCTGGCGTGCTCTGGTCCATGGGATCATGAAGAGTCGGACACGACTAAACAACTAAACGCCTATGACGATCACCTCTAATAAAATATACCCAAATATTTCTAAACCAAGTTATTTGCGCAGCATCTGAGGTATACCAGATGTGGTAAAATGCAGAAATCAGAATCAGAACTTTGCAAGGGTCACAAAGTCACAAAGTCTCTGTCTGTGATCTACTAAAAGATCACAATATGTGGGTGACGGATGAACTGCTTCAGCAAAAAACAGGAATCGCTAAGGACTGGGGACGTTCTGTACCCAGAAGCCCAAGGAGAGGGCCGCCACAGAGCCCTGGGAATGGGCAAATTGAATCCATAGTTAGAGCACTAACAGACAGGCAGAGGGTTATACTCAATAAAGCCGTTAGAACACATCCAGCCGTAAGAGGTAATAAGGTGGCATCTAATTAAACCGCCAGGGAAATTTCTATGCCAGCCTTCACTACCTATTCACAGTGTCCTCTTCAGGAAAGAAAAAAAATAAGAAAACAGTTAAGATACTGGTAAAACAAATTAGAACCATCATATTAGATGGCCACAAGATTTTATGTGTGTGGGGGTATTGTTTTATTACACCTAAACAATGTCTTTCTGGGCAGTGACTGCAATGCGTATTAGTGTAAAGTGTCATTATTCTGCAATTATAAGGATGCTGGTCGCTCTGATTCAGTTGCTAACATTGCACAGGTTTATGCAGTTCTAGGTACACACAAGGCGATGTTTTCTCTCTCCTTTTCCTTCTGCCTTCCTCTATCATCCTTTCCCTGCTTCTCTTTCTGTCACGTTTGAAGCTCTAGTGGGAAGTGCTATCGTAATTATTTCTCTGAACAGCTGTCACGGTAACCTTCCCTACATTCTGTGGGAAGCTGGTACATAAGAGCTAAATTTGAGGTGAATTGTCAAGAGAATATTCTAGCAGAAGGTAGTCTAATTTTGTAGCATTTAAGGAACTGTGTGGGAGGGGGCCAGCAAAATGCCCTGCATAACTGAGTATTTGGTACTTAATGGGGATCCGTGTGTGTGTGTGTGTGTGTGTGTTTGTGTGCACGCGCACGCGCGCACACACACACACACGCACACACAGAGAATGCTGGCTGAGTTTGCTAGGAGTTGTAGTGTAATACATCTGGCGGAGCTGGAGCAGCTTTTCCAATATGTGCTGCTCTGTCTTTTGAAACAATTTATATTAACCCCCACACCTCAGAAAGCAACCCATTTTGATTTTTTGCAGACCAGAGGCCTTTGGAAAGCATAGGAACTGTCCAGTACTGCCAAATCTTTTACGGTTGGCAGCTGAAATCCTGTCGCTCAGCTCTGCCTGCTCACAGGAAATGATGTCATCAACAGTGGCAGTTTGCCACTGATTAAAGGCATCCCCTTCTGATTTGGGGGTGCACACAAATTATAGACATCATCGTGGGGTACAAATATAAGAATTAAATAGTTATTTGGGCCCCCTTTATCTGTTTGTCTATTTAGGCACCTTAATGGGCAAAATAGATAGAACATGTTTCACTGTAATTTGTATCCCCACTCTTAATCCCAGTACCCTTGGAGGAAGGTGGGGCTCAATGGTGGAATACATTCCAGGAGGTCCAAATTTTCCTAACATTCTTGGTAAGATTGGATAAAAATCTGTCTGAAATTCTGGACAGCCCCTGCCCACCAGTTCTAGGAACACTGGCCTAAGTGGGGGCAAGGCCCTGACTCTTTGGGCCTGTCCACACTGGCATATAGATATGGCATATGGAGTCTTGATGGCATACTTTGGATCAGAAAAAAAAGATCTTATCCAGAAGTGTTTCTACAATCAATTCTTTCCCTTTCAGATCTGTTGCACACCTTTCTGGGCCAGCAGTAGGGCATGCATTGTTTTTTGCATGCTTGTTGTTCTGGATGTTTAGCTGGGATATATCATCCTTGGCCATTGTGGCTGCAGATTCTCTGACGGGGGAGAATGAGGGAAGGGGAGCAGGGGGTTGGGAGAAAATGGAACAGTACTGACATAGAGAGGAATGATGTAAAAAATAATTTCACTTCCCCTGACCCTCCTCAGATGATCAGAAGAAGTGTTTAATTGACAGCTGATCTGGCTACAAGGGGTCATGTGCTGTTTGGATGGGTGAAGCATGCCAAATAGCAAATTCCTCACCCCACACAACCTCAACAGACCCTTTGTAGCCTGATTCCCCCCAACCCACCCAAAACAGCACAAGCCCTCTGTTAGGCACCTTCTATCATCTTCTATTCCTACCGCCTGCCTTTTTCATATAAAAAAAAATAAGGCAGAATGATTTGGTCTCTTTCAACTGTCTGTATCAACCTCACAGCTACAATCATGTTAGATGAGATAGTATTAGGGCTAATTGATCACCAAGGGATAGGGAGAGATGGCCATTGATACAACCCCCTCTTTTGTTGTTGTTGTTGTTAAATATGCTTTTCTTCAAATTCAAGCCATAGGTGCTGAATAAATTGGACTGTTAAATAGTGCAGATACGGCATATGAAGGAGCATCTTTCCAAGCCCAGCTATTAGGCAGTTGTTCTCATTGTAGAGCCATTTCATGATTATTATTATTTTTTAAATAACCGCATAGATGATCACCTTTGGTTCACAAAGCATCTCTCTAATTGCATTTGCTTTAGTGTTTTCACTGGAGGGGGGGAGAGAGAGAGAATTAAGGAGTCCACTTTCATCTCTCTCTCTCTACCTTTTCTCTGTCAAAGAGGAGAATCAACACACTATCTAAGAGCCAAAGTACCAGTTTATTTTTAGCTCTCTCCCACAGCGTATAACAGATAATGTAGGGCACTAGAAAAATATAACACATCAGTGGTCTCCAGCTAAAATGATTTAATGGTCTCATGAACAATGCTACCTGGGACATAAACTGTATTTTTGAGTGTGGCAGGAAGGGCGTAAAAAGGGCACACATTTATATTGCAAAAAGAAGGCAACAATGCCAAGCCCGACTGGAAGGTGGGATTTCTCACTGTGTTTCTTGAAGCATGAGGGGTCAGGTCAGCCATTTTGTCCAAGCAGCAGTGAACAGCAGAGGAAGAACCAAGGTGAGGTGGCCGGTTACCTATTTATCATTACCCCTACAAAGAGGGGTGATGATAAATCTGTACAATTAACAACCTCGGATATGCAGATGATACCACTCTGATGGAAGAAAGCGAGGAGGAATTAAAAAACCTTTCAATGAGGGTGAAAGACGAGAGCGCAAAAAATGGTCTGAAGTTCAACATAAAAAAACCTAAGATCATGGCCACTGGTCCCATCACCTCCTGGCAAATAGAAGGGAACGATATGGAGGCAGTGACAATTTTACTTTCTTGGGCTCCATGATCACTGCAGATGCTGACAGCAGCCACGAAATCAAAAGATTCCTGCTTCTTGGGAGGAAAGTGATGATAAACCTAGACAGCATCTTAAAAAGCAGAGACCTCACCTTGCCGACAAAAGTCCGCATAGTCAAAGCAATGGTTTTTCCAGTAGCAATGTATGGAAGTCAGAACTGGACCATAAAGAAGGATGACCACTGAAGAACTGATGCTTTTGAATTGTGGTGCTGAAGGAGACTCTTGAGAGTCCCGTGGACTGCGAAGAGAACTTATGCATTTTGAAGGAAAGCAACCCTGAGTGCTCAGTGGAAGATCCTGAAGCTGAGGCTCCAATACTTTGGCCATCTCAGAAGAGAGAAGACTCCCTGGAAAAGACCCTGATGTTGGGAAAGTGTGAAGGCAAGAGAAGAAGGGGACGACAGAGGACGAGATGGTTGGACAGTGTCATCGAAGCTACCAATATGAATTTGACCAAACTCCGGGAGGCAGTGGAAGACAGGAGGGCCTGGCGTGCTCTGGTCCATGGGGTCATGAAGAGTCGGGCATGACTTAACGACTAAACAACAACAAGTACTACTACAAAGAGGAGATACATCACCAGAAAAGGAGGACGAAAAGAGCAAAGGCATACATTGCGTTTCTGTGCTGTAATATATATGTGGATAAAGGAAGCCACTAGGACTCAGGTGACCTGGGTTCTATTCCCCAGCACTGCAGGGAAACTCACTAGAGTGGGTGGAACTAGTAAAACCGCTCCTTAAAAATGTCACTTACTCTGAAAACCCTTTAAGGTTGCTGTAAGTCAGTTGTGGCTCAATGGCACATAACAATGGTTTATATGTGTAGATGCACATCTGGTAATAATTCCTGTCATATATTTATGTGACCTGTGTGGCCATCCATCCTGCTGTCCAGGTGTTAAGTGAATGGGCAGATTTAACACTCAGGATTGCCAGTCTCAGACATTCTTTGCAGACACAAGGAAATCCTATGTTTCTCTGGGTCTAGGTGAAGTGACAAATCTCAGGGTGAACAACATCGGAAGAGGAGAGGGTTTGAGTCTTGTGTGTGAGGCTGCCTTAAAACCTGTCCACACATCTCCACCCATTCCCAGTGGACAGTAGAACTCACTGGCTTTGTACAAAGTTGTTTGTATGTGTGCTGTATCCGGAGAACTTCAGCACATCAAAAAAGCCAGATTGAAGGAAGGGGGCTGGGGAGCAAGTGGGCAGGAGCATGCCCTTTGGCCCCCCATTTATGGCATGGAGAGGGACGTGGTGGCGCTGTCGGCTAAACCACAGAAGCCTGTGCTGCAGGGTCAGAAGACCAGCAGTCGTAAGATCGAATCCACGCGATGGAGTGAGCTCCTGTCACTTTGTTCCAGCTCCTCGCCAACCTAGCAGTTCGAAAGCATGCAAATGCGAGTAGATAAACAGGTACCACCTCGGTGGGAAGGTAAAACGGCATTCCCTAGTCACACTGGCCATGTGACAACGGAAACTGTCTTCAGACAAGCGCTGGCTCTACGGCTTGAAAACGGAGATGAGCACCACCCCCTAGAGTCGGACACGACTGGACTAAAAATGTCAAGGGGTACCTTTACCTTTACCTTTTTATGGCATGGAAGGGAGTAGCGAGCCAGAACTGTGACTCTTGAGCCTTTCTGTTGGAGAAGGGTGGCAACAACAGAGCAGGACCTGGAAAAACTCACCATGAGCTAGCAGTGAGCCTTCCACTTAACCTAGAAGAATAGGGCCAAAGAAAACGTTAGGTGAAGAGAATGCAGATGGCATGAGAGTCCTGACAGGAATGGTGGCAACTCCTGCAGCTGTGGGCCACCTTTTGCTGCCTGCCTCAATGCCAAATAAATACCCTGTGCTTTGAGTTGCTGTGTTACCCAAGTTAGTAAGTTTTTTACTTCATTTCTGGGCATATGTATGGACCTGCTTACCTTGACTCTCTTCATGAATGCTTCCGTAATAAAGCTAGCCTGGAATCAATTTTTGCCACCTCCCTGCCTGCCTCTCTTCTGTGACATCACAAGGACTCACTCCCTTGTCTCAAGCTTTGGCTCTGAAATCTGAGGGAATGAGATGCAGCTGACCTGGCCACTCAGCTTTTAAGAGCGGTTTAAACTGGATTTGGACCAGACAGAGGGTTGCCCTCTGTAAACTAGAAGACGGGGTTTCTCTAAACAGAGGATTTAATATGATTTTCCATCCTACCAAGACTCAGAGGTCTCAAATACAAATTACAGAACAATGTGTCAAGGTAGACAATTCAGAAACATTAATTATGTGTTGTCAAGTCAATATCAATGATCCTAATAGGACTTTAAAGACGAGATATTTAAGGAGCGGTTTTACCAATTCCACACACCCAGTGAATTTCTATGGCCAAGTGGGGATTTGAACCCTGGTCTCCAGAGTCCTTGCCCTCACTCTGTCTACTACACTACACTGAGTACTCCTCACAGCCATTGGAAGAGCCTTTTCTTTTATGGGGAACTGTGAAACCACTGAGGGGTAAGAATGGGTTCCTAATTCTCCTGCAACCCAAATCAACCACAAGGAGCCATTCTATTTACAGAAATACATTTTCACTCATAAGATTCTGTCATATATGAACAGATGGTGCCCACAACCTTATTTATTATTAAGCTTTATATTCCTCCCTCTGTGAGGATGAGAAAAATAGCAAGTATTGATATTTTTCAACCCGTGGCTACTCGATGAAAGATAAGACGAGTTAATCCTTTTGGAAGTGTGTGATCCTTCTTCCGCAGGGTAAACATAGGCCTTGTTTTAAAAGAAAACCATGAAGGCGTATTCCCCCCCCCCTCCTGCTGCCACAACAAAAAATTTAAAAATCATGGTGGGAATGTGTGTGTGTGTGAGAGAGAGAGTGTTGACCTCAGTGGGTTGGGAAGTATCAATGAGGGGGTCCAGATATTGTTCACCTCTGGCCTATGCCAGTCAAATCCAATCAATGTTGTGTATAAGAGAGGGCCATCACCTGCGCACACTGCATGCTTTAAAACAAAATCCAATTACCCACAGGTGTTTATTAATTCATTTCATTGAAAAAGAACAATCAACGAACATGCTATTGAGCATGACTGAGGAGTGCTATAGCAGAGAAGATGGAAGAAAGGTTTTGTGTTTTTCTGTTTCTCTGTGTGTGTGTGTGTGTGTTTTGAGGGGAGGGTTTGCACGCGCATCCTGAGTGAAAATGAGAGCTAAACAGAACAGAGGCCTTTTGCACAAACTTTGATGAAAGCAAAGTGCCTGGAAACATTTTGAAGGTTGGCAGCTGTTGTTGTTTCTGCATTTCCAATTAAACGCAGAGACAAAAGCAATTATTTCATTTTATCTTGCCGCACTTTGCCGAGAAGGGGCCAAGAAAAAGGATTCAGGCACGGAGTTTTAAATATAGCCCCCTCCAAATCAAAGGTGAATTGAGCATATCTGGTGGGGGCTTATTGTTTGCCACCATATACTGACTTGAAATAGTAGCTGGATGTTCGGAATTCACAATAGGGGCTTTCTGCGGATATTTAATTAACTGACAAATGGACTAAATGAATACGATTAAATAGCCAAGTAAGCTGAAGATCAGGATCAAACATGGATTAATTTGTAATTAAACTTTGTACAATTGCAACGGATTGATACTTCTCTCTCCCTCTCTCTCATAGTCTTGGTCTTATCAGAAGGTAAAACAAACACAATTCAAGGAATAAAAGCTGCTGCTTGGAATAACATAGTTACATTTCAAAGACAATGGAATAGCAAGGAACAAAGTTACTTTCTTGGTGTAAGAATAGTTTCAAATCAAAAACTAAAGAAAAAATACGGAAGTTAAAAACGTTGTGGCACCTTAAAGACCAACTGCTATATTTTAATGTGAGCTTTTGTGAACATATCCACTTCTTCATATATAAGTGTCTGACCAACTCTTATGTCTGAGGAAGTCGACCTGTCCACAAAAGCTCACATTAAAATATAATGCATCATCTTTAAAATGCTACTTTTTTCTCTCCTCCTCCTCCTCCTTCTGCTTCTTCTGTTTTTGACCAGATAGGCTAGTGCAGATTAGCAGGGCTACCTCTTCTAAAACCACATTAATATTTCCAAGTTGCTTTCAAGAGTTACTTTGAAAGTAAAATTTAAGGAATTACTCAGCTTTTATGACATTCTCTTATTACTCCTAGTCTTCTTCCCCAAAGCAGGTAATGGAAAGCAACAAAAAGAAACAAGCCAGCTTAAAAATTAGTATAATGAGTTCCTTTTCAACATTGTACAGTAATGAGTAATTGTAATGGGCTCCTTTTCAAAGTACGTAACAGGAACAGCTTACTTTTAAAAGATCAATTTACATGCTCTGTAAAGAGCAACCAAAGTGAGCTACAAAAATATTGTACTAGAGCCGTCAGAATCCTTCAGCTGATATGGCCAGTTATCATGCTACCTGGGGGATTCTGGGAATTGTAGTCCAAAAAAGTTAATTTTTTTGAGAGATGACCCATGTATCATGTTCCATCAAGTCATTTCTGGCTGATGATGACCTTAGAAAGGTTCCCACGGTTTGTGAGATATTTAAGGAATGGTTTTACCACTGTTTTCCCCATAGTGAGTTTCCATGGGTGAGCAGGGATTTGAATCCAGGCCTCCTGAGTCCTAGTCCATCATTCTACCCACTACACCACACTGGCCCCAGATACAATGATGTGGGAACGGCTTAAGTCTGTATTTTGATGCATTGCTTCAAATCCTGCTTACATTGTCTTCTATCTCTGGGTCACCTTAAGTTGTGAAACTAGGTGATTCTCAAGGTTTTATCCCTTCAAAGAAGCAGAATGACTCTTGGGAGTGTTCTCTAATCCACCTGTTGTCAGCAGATAGATCTCAAGGCAGAGGAACCATCAATCAATCAAATCGCCGTATAGGAATCCCAAACAATGCTGGTGCTTTAAAGCTATTTAAAATAGAACACTTTAAACGATTTAAAACAAAACAATTTGGCAAGTCCAACCAAATGGGGAAAAAATGCAAATGAAGCTAGTGTCAAATGCTCAAGTGAATATCCCTGTTTTAATTTGACACTAAGATAAAAGCAATGTCATCAGTTGGGTTTTCCAGAACATGGAAGAGACCAGTCCTGTCTTTCCACATGGGTTACTGCTCCCAATGACGGAACATGGGATGCTCTCCAATTCAGCAGATCCGAAGGATTGGAAAGGTAGATACACGGCAAGGTGTATCCTTGAAACCATCATCATTAACATCTTTAACATGAACTGAAAACAGGTAGCCGGTCAGTGCCAGTCTTTTAAACCAGCACTGTGTGGCTTCTCTATGGTGTCCATGCTAGCCGTCTACCTGGTGGAGAGTGCCCTAGGAGCAGCCGCAATGACAACTCTTAAGGGAGCCATCTTCTAGAGCGCATTGTAGTACTCTAACCAGGACATTATCAATGCATAAATGTTGTACACTTCTCTGTCTGGCAAAATTCTCTCCTTCTAGGCTTGACGTTGCACAACCACTGGACACTCACGTGTTTCACTCAAACACATTTGAAGCCGCACAGCCTCCATATATTTGAGCACCTTACTCATGGAACAGCTATTAGCAATGTGACAGTAGTTCCCCACACTTCTGGGTCTAGGAAGTCCTCTTCAGGATATGGTGGAACTCCAAACACACTTCTTGTGCTAGGGAAGTCCTCAACAGAATGTGGGTCACCTCCTCTTTTCTAGTTAATAGACACCACCCTCTAATATAAGGATTCCTTGATCTCCTTCTGCAGTCCTCTGAGCAATAACTCTCTTAAATGAACAACGCAGCACCTTGGATAGCTTTGTACATTTCAGACCACGACCCTGAATGAAATAGGAGACACCACCAGACCCTGCTGAGTCAACATCCCATTCCGTGGGGTGGACAAATCCCAGCATCATGTCGATATCATCAAGCCATGAGAAGGGAGACCGATGTCGAAAAACCTGACTAGATGGTACCATGGGCATGTGACCAGATCCTGCCATACCTGCAACGTTCAGTCTCAAGCAAACACGAACAACTTTCTCTTCGAAGTGCTGTATTGTCAGCCCGTTCTCTTCCAGCACTCCCCCAACGTATGTACTTTTATGAATCTGAGAACTTAGATCACACATATTTTCTGATTCATGTTGTGATAGTATACAAATCAAAGTTAAGGAATCAATAAATTATCTTCTATAGTTTCTTTAAGCCGCACTGCCTTTCATGGAAATGAGGCTGCCATTGAATATCAAATTTATTCCTCTGTCGTGAAGGTAGGTTTATTTTTAGTTTTTAGCACAGCTTTTGAGTATGCTTGCAACACTTTGAGGGGAATAGGTGTGCATTAGGAACGGGTGCCTTGTTTGGATAATGTCTCTCTTGGAATAATTTATTCCTAACCTTAGTTATTAGGAGGTCTGTTAGCGATGTTAATTATGGTATTCTGTCATATCCAGATGGCCAACCAAGTATAGCCTAATGGACAAGAGAGAAACTGTGTAGAGAAAGTAGAAAGTTTTTATTTGCTGTCAAGGTAATGCCTTTTTAAAACAGCACTGGACAGAGTCAGGTCCCCCGGTCTTATGTGGCCCCATCAAGGCTGTCTTTGTGACCCCAATCCCTACACTTGTTTACAACCAATATTGATGTAGTGCCCTCAATCACTGCAAAGCAATAGTTCCTTTGTTCTTGGACTAAAACTCCCAGAAGCCTTCACTACTAGCTGTGCTGGTCAGGACTTCTGGAAGTTCTAGTCTAGTCCAAGAACATCTGGGGACCCACAGTTGGGAACCACTAATCTGTTGCCCAGAGTAGACCTTTGGTCTAGATGGGGGGGGGTATAAATCTAATAAAATAAATAAATAATATAAAGGAAACGTTGGTTGAAATTGGCCCCTTACAGAATCTGGGAACTGTAGTTCAAAAGAATATATATATCAAAGCTCTGAGCCATGTGATTTAGTATGTCAGAGTCTGAAGATGTCTATAAGTTGGGTAAGACTGCGTAAAGTCATTAATTAATGAATTAACAAATTAATGAATTAATTAGAAGTATTTCATCATTTCTCCTCTGGCCATGAGAACTTCCAAGGTAGTAGTAGGCATCCTTCAGTCTCGAGACACTTCCAAGGTAACATATAAGTAAATGGATTAAAATATTGGCCAGAATCCTGTGAGGGATTTCCATGTGTGTAAGTTAAATTGTGTAACTCAGCTGCAAAGTCTGAGGTCCTCCTTGCCATAGCCTCTTGAGGTGGTGAGACGTCCAATAGATCTCAGATTCTAGCCAGGGTCATAGAAGATCCTTGATATCTCGTAACCTCTGAACATTTAGGGCTTTGTGGGTCAGTCATCACATTGAACTGAGCTCAGAAGCCAGAAAGCCAATGAGGTTGGTTCAAGAATCAAAATTTGGTGATAATATATACAGTAGTCTGTAAAGTGCACCCCAGAGAATAGCCTGACCATCATCTTTTGCAGTAGCTGTAGAATCCAAATTATTTTCAGAAGGCACACTATATGCCCCATGTTTCAGTAGTCTGATCAGGACCCCGTTAAGGGATGGGTCTCTATGGCCAAACCTGCCTGCCCTAGAAAATGACATAACCAGGCGGTGGAAGCTTGCAAGGGCACTCCTAGCTCCAGTTACCACCTGGACCTGCAGAAGTAAGTCTAGCTCTTACCATTTTCGAAAAGGATGTACAGTGGTGCCTCGCTAGACAGTTACCCCGCATGACAGTTTTTTCGCTAGACATTGGCTTTTTGCGATTGCTATAGCGATTCGCAAAACAGTGATTCCTATGAGGGAATTTCGGTGGACAATGTTTGGTCCCTGCTTCGCAAACCAATGTTCACTAGACGACGATTTTGACAGCTCCCTCTGCGCTCGCAAAACAGGTGTTTTGGGGACCTAAGCTTCACAAGACAGCGATTTAAACAGCTGATTGGCGGTTCGCAAAGCGGCTTTCCTATGGCCGATCTTCGCTAGACAATGACTATTCTTCCCGATTGGAATGCATTAAACAGGTTTCAATGCATTCCAATGGGGAAATGCTTTTCGCTAGACAATGATTTCGTTAAACAGCGATTTCAGTGGAACGGATTATCATCATCTAGCGAGGCACCACTGTAGACTCCAAATCAACTACACATGTCTGAACCCCATCTCACATGGGCCTGACACCGATTATACTTCAGAAAAGCTTTTGGAAGACTGAAAAAACACAGGCCCTGGGGTGTTCTGCCCTAAGAGGGCACTGAGTTTACTTTGTCGGAGAATCCCACCTCTCCCATATATCCTGGAGTTGCCATTGACTTTGAGGATTGGCTGTCATGATCCGGCTTTGCTGCTTAGTAGAAAACTTGTCACTCCAGGCCTCCAGTTGCTGTTCCACCAGCTGAGGGCCTATTTATATTCAAATTTTGCCATAAACACACATGTTGCCAAAGGTGCCTGTTTGAGATATGGAAGGAAGAGCAGGATAGCTTTTGTTCGTTACATGGAAAGTGATCACTCATGGTTGGAAAGGCTGTTGCTATTATTTTTCCTCGTTGTGAATTGCACATCCAGGAACATCCTGTTAACAATTGTCTTGAGGCTGAGGAGGGGACCAGGCTGCCTTTATTTAGCAGCTCTGCCATTCTAAAATTTCCTTCTGCTGATTAAAAATGATTAATGAATGGTTCCATTGATTCATCTACCTATGCCTGGAAGCATAGGAAAGAGCAGATGCTAGGAATGGGAATTTTGGATTTTGGGGATTTCAGATACTATAGTTCTCCATTCTGCTAGTGACACCTATCTAGCAGGCACTTTACAAATCTCTGAATGTGATGCCCCTGGGAGGAAGTCCAAGTTTAGAAGGCTTTGCGGCTTTGCTAGGCTGAGCTCTGTTCAGGCTTTCTGTTCTTGCTCCAGTGTAAGCTGGATGCTGAAAAACCAAGCTCAGCCTCAAAGTCTTCTAATTTAGATCTTTCTTTCAGATCCACCACATTCAGGGATTAGTAAGATGCCTTCAAGGTAGGCAGCACTCCCAGAATGGGAGTATATGTAGTCCAGAACATGTCCCACCCTTACTAGACACCCTCCTTAAAAAATAGTGATAAAAGGTAAGCCGTACAGGTGGAGATTCAAGTTCAGACCCTCTTTTCCATGCCTACATAGCAGGTGTGGGTGATCTCAATGGGCCATTTTTAAGATTTGCTGCCAGGCCAAAGGCTGTACTTGCAAAGAGGTGGGGATAAAAGGTGAAGACATGCCCAAAAGGGGTTGATATGATGACTCCATTGTACAGGATCCGTTCCAACCTTGATGCACCGATACTTTGCTGTAGAGGGAAGGAAGAGGAACTGGGAAGCAGGATCATCAGGGTGTGGTTGGAGGAGTTTTCATGTGGAGGTTCCAATAACCTCCTCCCGGCTAAGCATGCCTGCAACATGGATGAACATTCAGATCAACTCTGGCACTGCTCTGAGTGACTTCCCCCTGCTGCTCACAAGATCCCAGTTTAGTTTGGAAACGCTCAATCTTTTGGCCCTTGGACTGCTCCATCTGTACTATGTGAGTACCATGCCTGATAATGTATCTAGACTACAGGTAGCATTTCCATCTTGAACTCCAAATCCCTTCATGCCCACCCATTGGCCATACAAGCTAGGGCTGATAGGAATGGAGGTCCAGCATCTTCTGGAGCACCGTCGATTCTGCAACCCTTCCATCTTGATTATATCACTGCCTTGAGATCTCACTCTGTTTGCCACTTTGCTACCTCTGAGTGAACAGAAGGCTAAAAGGCTATCTATCTAGCTGGCAATTTTGAGCCGAGGAAAGATTATAGTGGTCACAGCTTGAGAGTAACTTGTTATAAGCAATGTAGTTACCTGTAATTAGCTGTGTTTTGGGTAACAGGCCATGTAACTCGTAGCTACAGGTGTAACAAAGTTACTTGGGTATAAAGAAAAACAATTTTCTTTACCTTCAAATGTTACTGCATGAGGGCCTTTTAAAGAATTTTAACAGGCATTTTTCTAGGATGTTTTAAAGGCTTTATGTCATTCTCTTACTAAGCTTAAGTGTCAAGGAAAGTAGGCTTTGCTCTTGCCATTTGTATTTTTATCGGTACTGTACTTCCAAGGGGCAATATCAGAACTGGCCACTCCATGGAACCTGAGAGTATATTTATGGTAGTGACAACACAACATCATAATAACATAGTAGGCATCCTTCAGTCTCGAAATACTATGGTAATGTGCTCTGTATGGAGGACTTGGAACAGCGTCTAGTGTGGCTGAGGAGGCCAATTCGAGAGTGACAATCTCTTCCACACTGAAGACAAATCCAATCTGTCCCCTGTCCAGCTCCCTGGTTTTCCTGCTTTTGTGACTTCCTCTTTGCCTCGGCCTGCTGGACAAGGGTCTCTTCAAATTGGGAGAGACTGTCATTGCAATGCCTGCCTCCAGGCTGAATGCTCAGAGGTCAGGGTTTCCCATCTGTTGAGGTCTATTCCTCAGGCCTTCAGATCCCGCTTGCAGATATCCTTGTATCACAGCTGTGGTCCCCCTCTGGGGCGATTTCCCTGCACTAATTCTCCATAGAGGAGATCTTTCGGAATCCGACCATCAGCGATTCCCACGACGTGCCCAAGCCAATGTAGATATCGCTGTTTCAGTAATGCATGCATGCTAGAAATTCCAGCTCATTCTAGGACTACTCTATTTGGAACTTTGTCCTGCCAGGTGATGCCAAGAATCTGTCGGAGGCAACGCATATGGAAGGTGTTCAGCTTCCTCTCCTGCCGGGCACAAAGTGTCCAGGACTCACTGCAACTCTCCTGCAACTGAAGTAATGATAATGGTTAACAACACCCCGACTGCCAGGAAGCAAGAAGTTGTGCAATGAAAACAGTTCCTTTTAAAATGTAACATTCTGGTTTCTGAGAGTGGTGTTGATGTTTTGCCTATGTCCAGTCAGTGGAACGTGGTATGAGAAAGCTTTCATCATTTATGGGCTTTACAAACTCACTTTCTTTTGCTAGAATTTCTGGTCAAACAGGCTGAATAGGATACCTCTCTGTTTCAAAACCTTTAAAAACAAAACAACATCTGTTTTGTTATTTATTTATTTATTTACAGTATTTTTTTAGCCGCACCATTACCAGTGGCTTCTAGTGACAACCACGGGGAGGAAAAAGTGATGTGTGGTTTTTTCATACCACCTTCATCTTCTTTAAACTTTCTCTTGTCTGTGTCTCCAGACAAAAATTCAGAAGGTCAAGGCAGAATTGTTTATGATACATCCACAAAGGCATATAGATCAATTTTATGACTGCTGAACATAATCATCATAATAAAAAATCTAAAGATGAATAACAGCAGGAACCAGCCAATTATAAAAATAGCAATAACCATACTCTCCTTTCTCCCTCCCTCTCCCTCTTCCTCTTATGTATACACACCGAAACATACACCATTTAATTTTCCCCGATACATTAGCTGAATCCCTTAATTATCCTGTGCGGTGAATAAATTATCTCTGCACTGTTTTTTTTTTTTAAAACACTCATTCACATTCATCTTTAGCTGAACTACTTTGTCTCTCCCCCCCCCCCCCCTCATTCAATCATCTTTCCCCCACACCCGTCAACATTTCCTTTTCTTGAGGAAACCCATTTCCTGGACTTGCCCTTTGTATTATTTCCTGTTTGTTTTGTGTTTCTACATTTACAATGAAATCATTTCCCCCTCTTTCCTCTGAGGATAGTTGTGTTTTTTTTTGTTTTTTTTTTGCTCTTCCACTGACAGATGCTTGGCCGATTATGGGAGATGAGAACAGTCCATACATCATAGGATATGGCTTTGGTGAACAGGCCCTTATCCTTATGAGTCGCTCTATTGGCATCATTGATGTGGTCTCAGATATATCCACAGTGCATATGATCATATTCAAAGGAACATCTTTCCCTATGTGATTCTCCACCTTTCTATGACACAGGTGTCTCATAACTGGGACAGAAGAGAACCACCACCACCCAAAATTGGTTAGATACCTCCCTCTGTTCAGAATCAGTGGGTGCCTGGAGCAGTTTAAATGTTATCCCTATCTTTATATAGAATATTTTTCCCAAAGGAGAATGCCAACGTGTTTTTTTTTAATGTAATCTGGTTTATTTTGTGGGTACTCTAGTACTTTTAAGAAACAACTGAAAACATGGATGTTTAGGCAGGCCTCCCCCCCCCCCAGTTAATCCCTGACTTTTTCCCTTGCCTTCTTTATTATGTTTTTCTTTTTCCATCTTATAGAATTTTTTTAATTGTGTACAAATTCCTTATTATTTATATATTGTTCTTGTATTTTGTTTTTGTGTTGTAAGCCGCCTAGAGTGGTCAAAATGACCAGATAGGCGGGGTATAAATGGAATAAATAAATAAATAAATAAATAAATAAATAAATAAACAAACAAACAAACAAACAAATAAATAAATAAATAATAAACAAGTAAGTAAGTAAGTAAGTAAATAAATAAATAAATAAATAGTGTTGGGTACACAGTGTGGTGTAGTGGGTAGAGTGATAGGCTAGGATTCAGGGGACCTGAATTCATGGCTCAGCCATGAAAACTTACTTTGAGGGGGGTCATGGCACTGGTAAAACCCCTCCTTAAGTTACCTTGAAAGCTTTAATAGGGTTGCTGTAAGTTGGTTGGGGCTTGATGGCTCATCGCACACATACACAATCTAGTGTATTATC
Source organism: Pogona vitticeps (assembly GCF_051106095.1). Lineage (NCBI taxonomy): Eukaryota > Metazoa > Chordata > Lepidosauria > Squamata > Agamidae > Pogona > Pogona vitticeps. The sequence goes on from NC_135788.1 coordinate 12,519,074, forward strand.
TCTGTTGTTTTAATGTGTCTGAGGCTACTCATGCTTTTAAAAAAAACAACAGATACATTTATTGATATGCTTTTATAAAGTTAGCACTGGTATGCACTCTCTGGCTGCCTGAGGCTTGAACTTGACCATAAAATGGATGGATCACAAGGTGAGAGTTCGTTTCCAGCATCTGAGACGAGAAGACAGATGGCCTTTAAAAACTGGATGCTTCCTTTGGTGGCTACGACAGGCGAGCCCACTCGTAAAAGCTTTGGCAAATCTGTCCTTGGAATCACCTAGAAAACAGATGAGATCTTTTCCTCTCTCCTTTCAACACACCCGTCCTCAACTCAGGAACTCCCTGATGGATTGGATTAGAACTCCCATCATATGCTGTTGGCAGGCAGGTTGGGGAAACCCTGCTTTAGAGGCCAAAGAAAGTGACCCCCTCCCATGACCCACAACTTCTTATGCCATTCCTCTCGAAACTTAGGCATTCTTTGGATTCGGCACGGCAAACCTTCGCCAACCTCAGAATATCAGATGGCACAGGGCGTACAGTTTTTGCAAAAGACAGAGAGCAGAATAAAGAATGTTATTCTTAGACACCGCCATACATGGATTGCCCTTTGATTTCTTTTGTATTTCTTCATTGTCGGAACATTATTTGTGTGTGTATGTGTTTGTCTTGTATACCACAGCTGCATATGGGGGTGGAGGAATGAATGGTTTGGGATTTGTCAGTTCTCTTCAACAATGCCTACAGCTCCTTCCTGGTGACTATGGGGCTGCACCTGGATCTTCAACTGCAACAAAAGGAATGCCTTTAGCAGATATTTCCTGTTTTAGTGCCTTCTCATTGTTTTTTTTCCTCTCTCTCTCTGCCTTGAACTGTGCTTGTTGTCATTAACCCACGGCCTTAAAGTTATCAGCACAAATCGCACTGCCCTCTGCTTTTCTTTGCCAGTGCTTGTGTGTATATACACACTTCTCTGTGTGTGTCTCTCTCTACTCATGATGAAATTTGCAAAGGCACTTCGTTGCTCAAGAGCAAACTCTGTCATATGAAAAAATGGGAGAGTTTCGGAGGGGGGCAGAGGATGGCAAACATGGGAGAAAGGAAAACGGTCAGATTTCAACCAGCTGGCTCAAGAACTAGCAGTGTTTATGTTTTAGAAGTTTGGTTTGGATCTCTGTACCTCTATGTGCAACCATGTTATGGAGCTGAACAAGACTCCTCCCCCTCCCAAAGTCCTCAACTTGAACAACAACCTAGCAGGAAGGTAGAGCATTGGCCTCTCTACGCTGGGAGTAGCTGCACGGATTGCCTTTGATCAAATGGGGAGCCTCAGGGCACAGTGGTTAAATTGCAGTATTACGGCCAAAACGTTGCTCACAACCTGGGTTCAATCCCAGATAGCTGGCTTGAGGTTCACTCAGCCTTCCATCCTTCCAAGGTTGGTAAAATGAGTACTCGGCTCACCAGGGTGGGGGACAATGTGTAGCCTGTATAATTGACTTGTAAACTGCCCAGAAAGTACTTCAAGCACTATGGGTGGTATATAAGCAGTTCACTTTGCGCTCTTTTAACCAGTGCACATGGCTAAGAATTTTCTTTGGCTTCTTGTTTTTCCTGAGACTTATCGGAATTCGTGAGTTTCATCTGAAATAGATGGAAACAATTTGACCTTAAAAAAAAAAAGAAAATTGAATGTAGAAGTGAAACCAACAGGTAATAAGCCCTACCTGGATCATGATGACACCATCAGCTCTTCAAACTAGAGGTAGCTTATCAAGGATTTTCAAACTACTGTATATTATAAGTCCATCACTTCAGCATGAGAGTGAGACACTCTTATTGTAGTTTCCCCTTATTGCAGTTTTCACAATTTGCACAAAATAACTCTAGCATTCTTTCGCTTCTGGATACTAAGCACCCACACACAGCAAGCCCCAAACACTTGATGGCTCACAAATTTGCAATTTTTTTAAAAAAAAAAATCCAGATTTTTGTTGTTGTTTTTTGTTTTAAGTTCTTTATAATTGGGCAAAAACCAGTCTCGCTCCTGTGCAAATTCTCTCTAAGTTCAATGTCAAAACCTCTTGCACTCTCATCATAAGAAAAATTGGCATCGTTTCCCTTTTAGCTTACAAGGATGAACAGCAGGTACAGTCTATCTTGCTACTTCAGTCACTTACTGAAATTCTGTTGTGTAACTTAGGCCTGAGGAAGGGTAATGATATCACTAGCTGGGGGAATGTTTTGATAATTAAAAACTTCCTATGTCTGTCCCACAGCTTTTCAGGCTTCTGTATGACTCCTTTCATTGAGTGGAAACTGTGAGAGTGGCAGGAGGTAAAGAAGAAGTCTTTAATTACTGAAAACCTTCCTCTACCAGTAACATCCAATAGCAGGAATTTGTAGTAATGAAAGGCTTCCTTTTTACATCTCACAGTAACCAAAGCGTCCATGTGATGAAAGGGATTACTCAGGAGTAAGAAACCAGTGGAATGGAAGGGGGGCATTTTAAATTACTGATAATTTCTCCCTGCTGGTGACATTGCCACCTTTCTGCTGGCGTAGTTACACTTATGTTTGTATATTTATACAATTTGTTCATATTTTGACATTTTTGCTAGGGTCCAAAACTTCTCGTGGTGACCAGGGATGGAGGAAGTCCTGTCTCAAAAGCAACCCCAAACTGATTATTCATTTGAAATCATTTTAAATAAACAAAACGGACATGCCGACTTATAATAAAATAAACCAGGATATAAAGAAAATAAACTAAACATGGAAAATGCTACTTCAGTATCGTCGTTGTTTAGTCGTTTAGTTGTGTCTGACTTTTCGTGACCCCATGGACCAGAGCACGCCAGGCTCTCCTATCTTCCACTGCCTCCCGGAGTCGGGTCAAATTCATTCTGGTAGCTTCGATAACATTGTCCAACCATCTCATCCTCTCTCGTCCCCTTCTCCTCTTGCATTCACACTTTCCTAACATCAAGGTCTTTTCCAAGGAGTCTTCTCTTCTCACGAGATAGCCAAAGTATTGAAGCCTCAGCTTCAGGATCTGTCCTTCTAGTGAGCACTCAGGGTTGATTTCCTTCAAAATGGATAGATTTGTTCTCCTTGCAGTCCAGGGGATTCTCAAGAGCCTCCTCCAGCACCACAATTCAACTTCAGTATAGAAGAACCAAATTAAAAAAATGTGAGCATAGGCAATGTGTATAACTGCAGAAGCAAAGGCAACGCAGATGATTGCCAAATATACCTTTGAAATTAAAAAGAATACTTTGTAGTGTTTAATTTGTCCAGTTCTCAATCACTGGGTGCTAATTTGGGACCCACCCACCCCTGCCCAACGGAGCTACTTGCAAGGTTTATAGCCTCGCCATTCCACACAAATGCCCATCTGATAACAATAGCAGGTTTTTGAGTCAATATTGGTCAGGAACACAGGTGCTTTCTCCATCCCTCTTACTTTCAAAGCTTGAAGGTCATACAACTCTATCCATGTTTACTCCAGACAAACTTCCGTTGACTTCCATGGGGCTCACTCCCCTCTAATTTTACACATGGTGGCTGCTAAGGGTAGCTGCCATGCCAGTTTCAAGGCAGAGGGAAAGCGTCCATGAGATTTTCCTAGCAATTGCTTGGGGAGATTTCCTTTTTCCTTTCTCTCTCACCGGGATGACATAAAAGCAGCCGTTCATTATTTAGAACCCCAGGAAGATATCATCAAGATCACGTAACTAAAAAAATAGGCAGCGGCTGTTGGCAACCTTATAGTATTTATTATCCACTCATTCATTCTGCTTTATAGCTGATCTATCCCAGGGGCACACAGGCGGGATAACAGCAATTTTATTGAAAAACAAAGAGAAAAAGTCCTGTCCCTTAAGGCTCATAATCCAACAATTTAGTAAGTGTATAGTGTTTTTAATTAGCTTATTATCCATCAGGCACAAGACATTTATGTTTAGGAATCTTTAAAAACAGCCACATTGCATTAGCGGTTTTATGTCTACATCTTGGCCTCGTGATTTGCCATTTCAGTTAACATTTCCAGTGGACCCTCGTACATCTGCAGAGCCTCATGACCATGCCTAACATGGTGAACAAGAGAAAACACAGCCTAAAGCTGTTCTGAATATTAACTCTGAATCAGGGAGTCCAGAGGATGCTAAATAAGGCTTGCTTAAGTGCACAGGCTAGGATGTAAATCTTTGCTTGTCTCTTCCTCATAGGTGAGGAAGTGCAGTATGGTTCTTCTTGACAGACAGGAGAGCAGGGCTTTTCGTGGTGACTTCAACAAGAGTTCTTGAGTTCAGTGCTTGCTTTGGCTCTCGAAGAAAAAGAATTCTAGTTTTCCACAGAGGCCGTTTCTACACTTTGAGGTGAGCTTGAGAAAAAAGCAAAAAACAAAACCAGCCCTTTTTGACACTCTTGCACTGGAAACAAGGAGACACCGTCTCCCATACCAGGAAGAATGAGGAATTTAGTGAACATTCTTCAGAGTTCCAGTCTTTCTAATTCTTTCTAAGACTTCTAGGAGGGGAGAGGATGGTTTGACATAAATTTCGTTGCATTAGACGTCTGCTAGGAATCGGATGTTGTGATGTGATTCCTTTTTATTTATATATTCTTCTTGTATATTTTTTCCCTTTGTGTGTTGTAAGCCGCCTAGAGTGGTCAATATGACCAGATAGGCGGGGTATAAATGGAATAAGTAAATAAATAAATAAATAAATAAATAAATAAATAAATAAATAAATAAATAAATAAATAAATAAATAAATAAATAAATAAATAAATAAATAAATAAATAAATAAATAAATGTCTTTGATTACAAAACTCATCATTCCCCATTCTAGGAGTTCTATCTATAGTTCTATATGTCCTAACCTATGGCATTCTGGCATAGTTTGGGAGTAGCTCTGTAGCGGACAAAAAAGCTCTACAGAGAACCATTAAAATTGCCCAGAATATCATCAGGCTCCAGGGGTGACATCTTCACATCCCACTGTCTGAGGAAGTCCCAAAGCATCCTGAGAGACTCTTTCCATCCTGCTTATAACTTTTTTGAACTGTTGCCGTCTGGCAGAAGATATAGAACAATTAAGACTTGGACCACACGTTTTCTGAATAGTTTTTATCCCAGAGCTATAATTGCACTTAATAATGAGCTTAAAGACCACCAGTAGTGAATAGTTAGTTGGACTGTGTTACTCGGCCTGCGGTGTAGATGTTTGTATTTTTAGTGGGGACTTTTAGTGGGTGGGGAGTGATGGGGGATTTTTTAGTGGGTGGGGAGTGTTTGGGGAATTTTATGTGTGTGCATGTGTCTGGTCTCTGGGTGTCTGTGAATTTCATTGTATGGGTATACTGTGTATATACGTACAATGACAATAAATAAATAAATAAATAAATAAATAAATAAATAAATAAATAAATAAATAAATAAATAAATAAATAAATAAATAAATATCTGACTGAGAGAAAGGGCCTAAAGTGGAAGGCTTTAAGGATTAGCTATGCTTCGCTCTGCCTGGCTTCTTATTCAGAAAGACAACTCTCAGGTAGCACCAGAGCAGGAACAGAAAGCTTGGGTGGAGCTGGGCTTAACTAAGCCTTGAAGCCTTCCAACTTAGGCCTTTTGTCTTAGCTGAACCACATTTAGGTGTCCGTAAGGTGTATCTGAGTCAGGTAGAACTTCAAGACTAGGGGATTATGGTTTGTAGTCCAAGAGATCTGAAAACCCCATTCCTAATGTCCACAGTCTTCCGTACCTATCTATCAAGAAGTACTACCTTCTGAAGCATGGAAGAAAGTTAGAATGCTTAGACTTTTCTACTGGAAAGTTCTAGTGCAATTACAAATTTCATAATTCCATGGGGTAAATCCATGACAACTGAAGTGCTATCAAACTGCTACAAACATGTATACATGCCATCTCTGACAGCATCTCTCCAGGGCTTCAGACATAATTTTTGATTAGCCCTACTTGGAAATTCCATGGTATTCTGTGGTGCTGACCCTTTTAAGGGTGAACCGGGTTTAATCCAGTTTAACTCCTGAAATCAAATGAGCTCATTGTGTCCAGGATGGCAGACATGATTGTAATCATGTTGACTCTTATCCACGGTTGTATCAACATTTGTGTACTATGCTAAGTACTGTTGTTGTTGTTGTTTGTGTGTGCCCACGTGCGCACACATACACACATGCACATTGCCACAGTGAATTCCTGCATTAAAATTTGCCACTGCACCAACGGTTAAGAACCTCACATATGAAATCACATTTTTTTTGGCATTTGCTTTCCCTTGGAAGCATCCCATGAAATTCCTTATGTAGGCCAGATGCTGCTTCATTTATGAGATCCAACACCAGTTGGGAAGAATATAAGAATAAAATTATTGTGCTCGTTGAAGCCAAACACACCTATAAAAACACTTTAGATAATAGGTGTTGCATTTCTTGATTGCCTGCTTTTATAGTTCAGTGAAGGGGAATGGAAATACGTAGATGAATGGTTCCACAGAAGATATTCCAGGAGTCTACCATAAAAAAATAAATAGCACCCACGACTGAACATCTGTACATATAAAGTTTCTTTGATCTGCAGGTGGAAAAAAACGAGAAGAGTTTTGCCCCTAATTTGACTGTCCCCCCCCCCCAAAAAAGTTATTAAAAAATAAAGAGTGAGAACAATGTTCTGCTAGCCACCAAAATTTGATACATCTGGTCCAGTTGCCATGAAAATTGACATCCTCAATATGCAAGGAGTTTCTAAAAGTTCATCAGGTAATTCTCAATATAAAGAGAAGACTTAAAGCACAGGCATTTTGTTGAAGTATAACCCCATGAGATGTGTTCTTTTTTCTTTCTTTTAACTGCTAAGTGCTAGTCGTAAGGCTTGTAAACAAGGGGTTTTAAATTGGATATATATGTATGACATGTTTCTATAAGCAGGTTTCCAGCATGGCTCATGTCTTTGCTAAAGTCATTTATAAAGTATGTGGAAGGCTGTTTATGAAAACACCTTTTTTATTGGACATTATCAATACACGCCGTGTGGATTGTTTTACCACTAGAGATTATATTCATGGAATCTAATGAAAGCAAGAATAAATTCTAGAGTATGGATGAGCCCAGCAGCTCGCTAAATTGAGCCAAGGCAATATAAACAGGGCACATTCTTTTTCATAGCTATCCTATTCATTGAAACCATTTGTCCTCATAATGAAAAAGGAACTATTAAACAGGAAAATGGGTGTGCATGGGGAGTATAGAAACACTGGAACCATTTTTGATTGAAATGTTGAAGCTTCCAGTCAACTTATTAAGATACTGAAGTCTGATCAAGTTTTAGGGAGAGGGGTGGGTCAAAGGTAGCTAAGGGGGCAACTACATGGACAAATAATGGGAAAAATACTCCACAGTTGGGATGATCTGATTCATATTATTTCCTGTTAACTACATAATGCACAAATCAGAGTGAAACACTACAAAATTTCTTCCCCTGCCTTCCATATCTTTCCCCTCCACTGAGGGGGCTTCCACTTTTTCTCAGTGGAATGAATTTGCATCAGTTGAGCTGATGCAGCTTCAAAGTTGAATGGGTAATCAGAAGATGGCCCTTCCTAGTTGAAGGTGAGAAGCCAGGAAGTATAGGGGCACCGAGGGGATATCAGTTACCCTCAGACTATCATCCTTTGACACCAAACCAAAGATGGGCATGGACTGCTGAACTGGCAGTTTATGCTTGTTCATCCTTTGGCTGAATGGGTATCTTTGGTGCTTCCTGCGTCCTCTGATGGATGCCCAAACAAGGTGGGGCAGGGAAGCTGGGTTGCTGTCTCTGAGTGGGCACCTTCCAGAGGAGGTGGGACTGGGAAATACCCAACACCTGTTTGGCCAAAGGACAAACTGGCACGAACTGCTGTTTAGCAGTTCAAGGCCCATCTCTATTCCAGACCATTTTTAAAAGGGGTTGTGTAAGCCCTGGTATGTAAGGACACCAAAGGAGGAGAGAAGAATCCAGGACCTTCATGAGTTTGTTCAGTCCCTACATTGTTGCTAGGAGCTGCAGAAGGCTCATGGCCAGCTCCCAATGGAGTCCCTCCACCTCAGGTCCTGCGCCATTGCTCTGGGGAATTGTTCAGCAAGAAAGTTTACAACGGGTGAGCTCACCATGCTGGTCTCTACATTGCTCCAAACGGTTCAGAGGTCTCAAGTGCCTGGAAGCGACATCTTTCCTCACCAGTTCTTTCTCTTTTCTCCTTGTTTTCTTTTTTCTTTCTTTTTTTGGTGGGCGAGTTACTGACATTGCATAAATGATGCACAGGGGGAGGGAGGGGAGACAGAGAGAGAGAGAGAGAGCGCAGTCTACATTGAGCCTTTGAGCTGTGGTACCAGCTGAAAAATGGAAGAGCTGATCACCCAGTCTTCAAAACCACCCATCAGGTCAAAACGTTGTCCTCCTCCTGCACCACAGCCCCTGGTAATCGTCTCCTTGCCTGGAGACCCAAAGAACCATTGTGATCCAAGGAGATTTTAGCTCATGCTCTGAGACCTGGTTACCTTTTCAAGCAGAACTTGAAGAACCACCAGAGTTGTAGCTGGCAATTTTGTTGACCCCCAAAGCAGTCCGTACTGTCGTCTATCTATCCACTCCACCCTGACAGAGGAGAGCAAGTCTTCCCATCAGGAAAAATGAGGAAAACGTAGTGTTCTCTCACAAGAAAAAGTTTATGCTTATTTCCAAAGGACAGTGAATAGGATCAGAAGGTTTGTTTCCCCAACATTCACCAGTAGAACCACCTCAAGATCTCACTGCCCTGTAACGTTTGGTGTCCTGAGTGGACATTAAGAGCCCTGAGGACCTCTCCAACTCTGTGCCTTCTACGCTCTTTTTCTGTGATGACTGAAGGCAGCAGTGATTTGGGGGGGGGGGACACAAGGACCACATCCTCTTTATTGTGTCTCTCCCTCTTTAGGGTCTTCACCTTGAGTTTCAGGATGGCGAATATATCTAAGACTCCCTCACTCTGACATCTTTTTTGGGGGTTAGCTTCTGGTTATCTGTTACGCTCGTTAAAATCTTCCTGTGAAAGCTCCTGCAGGCAAAGTAAATGAAATGCTGTAAATAACAGAACTGCAGTGGTTATATTTCTTTAGACAAAGATGGCCGCCATCGCCTGGACGGATGCCAGCCCATTGCCACCCTGCCCCTCTCCTCATTTGGATGGCAAGTGCCAAGTCCAGCAGTATCCCGGTGTGAAGCTGCCTTTGTTTGCCAAGAATCAGATCTCTCCTTTCCGTTACCTAATAGTTATTCATAAGACATATTAACCCATTATTATTATTTAAATAAGCTCCACTGAAAGCGTCTTCTGGCTTGTTCAGCTCACCAAATGGAACCTTTGCTTTGGAATATGGATGCATCTCCCTCATCGAGTTTATATATAAACCGGAGTTGTCGACTCAACATATGTGCAACACCCTTGCAAATGCCATAATTACAACCCATTTGTCAACAGATGACAACTTTAATAACCAGCGCACACCCATCATCTGAAGTGTCTCCATATTTCTTAGATAAATGTTGATTGAAAAATTTACTGTTGCAGCAAGATGGCTTAGATTGGCTTGAGATCTCTCCCGCTCTCCCACTTCTTCCAAACACCACAGCTGCTTTCTTTAGGCTCATTATAGCCGCTGCACTTCCGTATAAAAATGAAAACATATGGGCTCCGGAAAAAGTCCAGGCATTTCACGCAGTCCCAAGTCTCAGGGAGTAAATGGTTGATTTAGGCTCGCTGAAGCTAGGTCAAATCAAGTTCATTAGTTGTGGGAAAATTACTTCGCACCTGACAGTACAAAGCTCCCTTGATTTCCCTTTGGCACCTGGACAAGAGCAGGCAGGGACAGGCTGCCGACTGCAGTGTAGGGGAAGCCCCCAACCATTGTGTGGGTCGCACAGGGTAACAGAAACAACATTAAATTCCCATTGCATATTTACATCTACTTGACCGGTTAGAGGTCTCTTCCCTCAGAGGCAGGTTGTGAAGGACTGTTCTTTCATATGGTGTCTTCTGCCATGCAGAGTTCAGGTTCACCTACTCAGTTTAGTTCTTTCAAACTCAATGCTGTCCTTTAAAACATGATACTCAAGCTGCTAGTCCTCATGATTCGAAAGAAAGAACCAGAAAGGAGAAAGGTAGCATTATGGTTATGAATTCTCAACTGGAGTGTCCATTCTTCAACTAAGAATGGCTTTGGTGAGGTGTCAGTCTTTCCTTACCTCCCAGGTTCCCTTATTCTCTTTTCTCTTATGCTTTGTGCCAGCATCTGTCAGGATTCAGTCTTTGACCCAATGTAAGGGGCATGTTGTGTAGTTTAGTGGTTCCAGCATTGGACCACAGAGAACTGAGTCCAAATCCTACACTCAGCCATGATGCTGACTGCATGCCCTGGGTCTAGTCAACTTTCCCCATCTCTTGGTCTAACACCACAGAGTTGTAGTAAGAATAATATCAGGAAGTAGTACAACACGCCTGTTTAGCACCTTGGGTTTCTTGAAGAAACAAGACACCAATTTTTGAAAAATCCCACCAGATAATTCACAGCTCAGATTAATGACTGGTCCAGTCAACTAGCAGCCTGCCAAAGAAGCAGGAAGACATTCTTAGTAGCCTGATAAGTGTGTTTATTTATAGTGTTTTCTTAAACTTCACAGTGAATGCTGGATACTCTTTGATTAACACTCTTGTCTAGCAATCTTAGGCTCATGGAAAGATACTCCCGCAGTGTGTGCAACAAACACTCAAGGTCATTCCTGAGTTTCGGATCATGGCCAGTCGCCGTCTGAATTTCAGATGATGCCTCTCCACCCTAAAGTAGAACTTGTATTCCCTGTTGCTGTTGAGTCAGGTGGGGATTAACATTGTTCCCTTGGAAACTTATGAGCAAATTTACCTTTGATTTCTGCCGGCAGGTTGCCCGGCGTGTTTGTAATTTGCCGGAAAACAGTGGTTTGCCAGCAGTTCCCAGGTGTAGAACAGTGTGGATGCCTGAGTAATGGAATTGAGAAACACACATGAAGGAAAGCTATTATGCTTGCGAAGAATCTTTGATTGTGTTATAGGGACAATAGAGGCTTAAATAAAGATGCGTGGAGCACATGCAGCGAGATCCATTCTTGGCTAGGAGGCCATTTTGTCAAGGACGAGGAACAAAGCAGGAACGGTGATAGAACGAGCTCATGGAGCAATTATTAAATTGCTAGCCTTGAGAACTCTCTCTATGTGCTTCATTTCTTTTTTCTTCCTTGTCTTGTGTGTGTGTATTTTTATTGAAGGAGGAAGCCTATTGTGTCACTGGCTATAGCCTTTTCATTTTTTTTCCATGGCAAATCCAATATTTCAAGCACCTTTAGGAAAGCTAATGTATTGCATCCAGCTGCGTCCATTCGGTGTCGCGAGGAAGAGGAGGAAGGAGGAAGAAAAGGATGTGAGGCATTAGGAATGTTATTGTTTGTTTTCAGTCTTTATTTAGAAAGAAAGAGGCAGGATGCCCCAGCTAGCTCTTTAGATAGGGAAAGGATCCTGTCATGTAGGCAAACATAAAGAGGCGACCCTGTGGCAGGATGTGGATTGTGCCATTTGGTGATATGATGACAGCATTTGTATTTCCCAGTCTTTCCCAGTCTTTCCCAGTCACCTGAGCGGTGATAGAGTAGTAACTTTGGAATTTATTTATTTATTTATTTATTTATTTATTTATTTATTTATTTATTTATTTATTTATTTATTTATTTATTTATATACTTTCCCCTCAAATAATTAGAGGAAAAATTGAGGGGCGTTTTATACACGGAAGGCAGCAGCAGCAGGAGGAGACTGAGGCAAAGGAGCATCCGTGCTTGGCCGCCTCTCGTGGCTGCCCGTTGAGGGCTGCCGCCACCACCCAATCACCCCCTTCAGCGCCCCTGCCAGGGCTTACCTCCAGCTCACAACACCGCCTTGTCCCCTGCCGGAAAGAGACGATCACCGGAAGAGGTGATCCAGCGGTGACAGCAGCAGTCAATGGGCAGGACCGAGAGGCAGCAGAGTGCGGCTGCTTCTTTGCCTCTGTTTCTGCCTCCTCCTGCTGCCACAGTCTCCTCCAGCACCACTCACGGGCTCAGCAGCAGCAGCAACAGGCGGAGATGGAGGCAAAGGAGCAGCCACACTCGGCCGCCTCTCGTGGCTGTCCATTGACTGCTCCATCGCCTCTGGCAAGGGTAAAAATTAGGGGGGCGTCCTATGCATTGGGGGGTTACATACCCAGAAAAATATAGTATACTGCCTCATTACTGTCAAATCTCTCTTCTTGGAGATTTAACAGCAACAGAAACTCATTCCTTAGGTTTGAGGCCATTGCAGAGAAGGCCGTGCTTCTGGTGGAAGACTTTAAGGCCTCCCTCGAGGTGGTCACCTGGAGGAGTTTGGTCTGGGAGGATCTGGTGGGTCGGACAGATGACATGCAGAGGTCAGACACTCCAACAAGTAAGGTGGCACCAAGCCGTGAAGTGCTTTGTAGGTCAGAGTCAAAAACTTGAACCTGATCCGGGACACAAGACGTCATTTGGGTCAGAACTGGAATGGTGTGCTCAAATTTGCTCACAACAGTCACCAGTCTGGCTGCTGTGTTCTGGACTCACTGTAATCTCTGGACCAGGTTCAAGAGGAGCCCCACGTACAGAGCATTGCAACAGTCAGTCTGAGAGATGACCAAGACTTGCACCAATGTCCTGAAGAAACCCTCGTTGAGGGATGGACGTAGTTGGGCAATAAGCCTCAGCTGCTTATCTCTCAACTCTGAATGCTTATCATGACAATCCCCATAGCCAGCCCCTCCAACCAAAGTTCCAAAATTCAGACAGCTAGGTTGGTCCATAGCAAGAAGGAATGCTATACGGTTTCTGTTTCTACTAGGAGTGTGTGGTTTGTTTTTTTCAAAGCCAATGGCTATTAATTAATCTTAAACGATATTTAAGATCCTACCACTCTCAAAGGCTATGCAGTACAATACTGGTTACTTGCAGCAATACACGGTATTGGAGAAAATCCATTTTTCTCCCAGCTGCTTGGAGGGTGGCAGCTGAACAGAAACAGGGAAGCCCCAGAGGGTAGCACATGTTGTTGCTGCTCATCAGGATATCCGAGGAGTTTCCACCCTCTGAGCCCTGGATCCACTACACCATTGCACCTGGGGTAGCAGAATGGAGTGGGGTTGACAGTGTCCTCTCAGGGAAAGGAGGATTCCTCCCCTTCCCTACTGTTTGTTTTAGGCAGATGGTGAAGGGTATGCACAAATATATTAGATTACCAAATATTGATTTTCCATGACCCATAGTATAGGTTTCTACTTTTGGTCTTTCAACAAGAGTTTACTTTGCCTCCATGCCAAAATTAGTTAATAAGCGCATCACATGTTGCTGCCAAGGGAGTGGAGAAGAAAAGACAGTTGTTTGATCCCCCCCAAAAACAAATACCTTCTGAAATACCTATTGTTTGGACTTCCTGGATCCACAAAAGGGCTCAGCTGCTGAAAAATGATGTCATGCTTTGTGACTCCAAGAACAGGCTGGCAAAATCAAATACCTATTTATCCCAGGATAATAGCAAAACCTTTGCAAACAGACTACTGATTGTGAAGAGCAATTGAAAAGAGAGGTTTATGCTCAACCCACAGAGACATTCACTTGCATCCATTGAAGCAGGATTCTGTGGGTGCCGCCCAAGACATTTTACTGCCTGAAGTAAAGAACAAGATCCCCTTCCATTCCATTCCATGTCTAAAAAAAAGCAGATAGGTAGTTATGTTTTCTTTGATTGGCTTGCTCAGGGTCATTGATCATGCTGAATGTTTCATGATTTGAACCCAGACCCCCTCAGTTCTGGTCTGACTGTCTGCTACATCACAATGGCTCACCACAGAGAACAGCATATGAAAAACAGATCCTTCATAAGTCCTGCCAAACTGCTAATCACCTAGAGAGAAGGTGTTGCCAGTAATTTTTCCTAACGTGGTGGAACCCGACAACTTTCCGCGTGATGCCTCATTCTACTGAAGGGGCTCTTCTTGAGAACAAGGCTTTGGCTTGCATCCTGTTGCGTAACTTTGTGCTGTACAACTAACAGATGACATCATCAACCTTGGCAGCTTGGGGGGAATAAAATGTTACCCATTTACCTTAAAGTTCTGGGGATCCCTAAGGTTCTCTTTTGTCCCAAGGAAACTTTTGGGACTTTCAGAATGGCTCGAAATCACTGCTGTAGATCCAGGTCTACGTGCCAGGATTCACAGCGTCAGTTTTTGTACATTTAAGGGTTTTCCTTCCACTGCTCTCAAAGGCTTATCCAAGATGAAAGGAATCCTTAGGAAGCTTCTGAATCTGGTGGAGGAAGGGTTTACGAAACATTGAATGCCCCCCTCCCATGATTGATGACATCATCAGGGTTGCAAGGTGTAAAGTTATGCAACAGGATTCCAGCCATTGCAGCCAAGAGTATCTGGAATCCTATTGAGGTCTGCATAAGGCTTGCATAACTCACCGCAGTTCTTTACAGTTTAGTTGATGTGTGGTGCATCCGGGTTGCACACTGGGGTTCATGACACAACATGTGATGCAGACATGGCTTGGCCTTGCAGAAGTAAGCTGTAACGAGCCACAGAAAGTTGTAAGAACCTTATACGTCCCTAATGGGGAGAAAGGCAGCTTATAAATTGAGTGCATATGAACATGATAGTCACACGCCATCAAGTAAATTCTGACTTATGGCAACCCTTTCTTGGGGTTTTCAGGTATAAAATGTTCAGAAATGATTTGCCATTTCCTTTTTCTGGAGTGCTCGGGGGCTGTGCAGTTTTTCCAAGGCCAAAGAGGCAGGCTTTCCCCCTCGAGAATTGAACTCCTAAAGAGTTCTACCTACCTACCTACCTACCTACCTACCTACCTACCTACCTACCTACCTACCTACCTACCTACCTACCTACCTACCTACCTACCTACCTACCTACCTACCTACCTACCTACCTACCTACCTACCTACCTACCTACTGCAAATATTAATAGGATTCTAGCCAGAGACCAACACTGTTTAAAGCAGATTGCCCTGACCTTGGGCCCAACATATGAGTTGGAATACAGCTTTCATCAGCTTATGTTTAAAGACATGGGGGTGTTACCTGTATTTTTCATCTTGGATACTTGCCAAAACGTCTTTCTCCGAAATCAGCATCCCGTATTGAAGTTCAGATGTTCTTGGGCTTCAACTCCCAGAAATCCTGGCCAGCAGAGGTGATGGTGAAGACTTCTGGGAGTTGTAGTCCAAGAACATCTGGAGGCCCAAGGTTGAGGACCACTGCCGTATCGCATGCTCCTCTCAATCCACAATGCTAAAGACGGCGATGCCAAGAGAACTCAGAAAGATAGCAATGAGGAATCAGGTTTTCTTGGCACAGTAGGATCCCCTTATCCACGGGATCAGTATCGGATGATTTACTTATCCATGGTCTCAAAATATTAAAAATATTAAAAGAAAAATTCCTCAAATACATATTTCTAACAATGAAGCTACCAGAACTGGCACTATAGGGAGACAGAGACCATGCTATGTATTGAGCTTGCTATTACAGTAGCATTTGCTATAATCCGTGATTTTCAGCATCTGCAGGGTGGTGTAGAACCGATCCCCCATGGATACAGGGGTCCTACTGTATTAACACTCACTTAAACTACCAGTTGAGGTGCACCAGGTTCTGTCCCTCCCAATTTTCAAGATATTACTCAAGACACAGTTATATAAGGCAGTTTTAAAGGACATTTTATCCTCAAAAAATGCTAATTGTAATGTCTGAATATTGCGTTTCTGTAGATTTCCATGCTCGAATCTTTTAGGTTGCTATTTTGATTATATTAGTATACTTTTATGGCAATGAGGTGGGTGGGGGGTTGTGGGGCTTTGCTTGTTTGTACTCTGTCTGGAATAGTGTGAATTCTAATTGGGCAGTAAGTTGCTCTAGACAGACAGCAAAATATGTAATGACGACAACAACATTGGGGAAGGAAGGAAGGAAGGAAGGAAGGAAGGAAGGAAGGAAGGAAGGAAGGAAGGAAGGAAGGAAGGAAGGAAGGAAGGAAGGAAGGAAGGAAAATACCAGTGAAAATCCTGCAGTAGTATTTGCCATTAAAAGTGGAATTAAAAGTGAGAACCAGCTGGAGGTCGGGGAAATGCTACTGTGTACGGACACACAAGTTTTCCCTTGTTAAAAAAATCGTAGGTATATTAACAGAATTCAATACTAGTCATTATTACTTTGAAACTTAAAAAAACTATGTATAAAGATTCTTTGGGATGGGTGGGAGCTGCTGCCTTTCATACGACTGATAAAAAATAGATTAAAAATTAAACATTTATGACTTGAGGAACTGCTGAGAAGATGCTGCTCTGAAGAACATGTGTAACAATAAAAGCCAGACTCTCAGAATGGGAATTTGCCTGTTGTACTTTCTTAATTACTGTGCCTCCCAGCTTTCTGAGCCTCTGGTGAGTTAGTGGCACAGTTGTCCAATTTGAGATTCCTTTGGGGCGTTTTCGGTATCCCTTCCAACAGGGAGCCCCGCCCATCTGGTTGCGCTTGCGTGCAGTGCACATAAGCAGTAATGGTGTGTGTGCATCATGGGCTTCGTCGGAAAGAAAAGCATGCCTTCTAATTATATAACCAATTATCTAACTGATAGACATCCCCCCAAAAAACTATTGTGTTTACACACACACACACACACACGCACACACACACACACACACACACACACACACATGTCTGTCTGTCTGTCTGTCTGTCTGTCTGTCTGTCTGTCTGTCTGTCTGTCTGTCTGTATGTATGTATGTATGTATGTATGTATGTATGTATGTATGTATGTATGTATGTATGTAGGGACGTGGTGGCGCTGTGGGCTAAACCGCAGAAGCCTGTGCTGCAGGGTCAGAAGACCAAGCAGTCATGAGATTGAATCCACGCGACGGAGTGAGCGCCCGTCACTTGTCCCAGCTCCTGCCAACCTAGCGGTTCGAAAGCATGCAAATGCGAGTAGATCAATAGGGACCACCTCGGTGGGAAGGTAACAGCATTCCGTGTCTAAGTCGCACTGGCCATGTGACCACGGAAGACTGTCTTCGGACAAACGCTGGCTCTATGGCTTGGAAGCGGGGATGAGCACCGCCCCCTAGAGTCGAACACGACTGGACAAAAAAATTATCAAGGGGAACCTTTACCTTTATGTATGTATGTATGTATGTATGTATGTATGTATGTATGTATGTATGTATGTATGTATGTATGTATGTATGTATGTATGTATGTATGTATGTATGTATGTATGTATGTATGTATGTATGCAAACAAACACAGACACACACGTTATATCCAAACTCACTGAAACCTCTTGCAAAAATCCTGATAACTGCCTATGAAATTCCAGAGCTGATAATCTACATACAAAAAATCAGGTCCTATTTTGGGCAAAGCAGTTCAGCAAGCTTTATACTCATTGGTGTTGAAATTAAGATCTTTGTTCACCCCAGCCGTTGAAAAAGAAATGCAGGTGGTATAGAAGTAAAATCCTTCACTTGAGCAAGTCCTATATTTTTTGGTTCAGAGAAAAACAACCTGAAGGTTCAGAAGAAGCATATTATATCCCCCCGTCCATCAGATCGTTATCTCCGTGTGCCAAAAAGATGACTTCAAACTGGTGATGCCTACAGATCCCATCCGATATTTCTTTTGAAAGAGCCCAATCTTAGAAGCCGTGTCAATGTCAGTTCTGGATGGTTGGCTGCTTTTCTGTTTTATATCAGTTTTCATCCTGATTGCGCATCATCAGAAAAAGGTGGAAGCCATTCAACCTACAGCAACTCTTGAGTGAACCTGACATGAAAATTGATCCACTTCCGACCACTTAAAAGAGACATGGACTTAGATTTTTGTGGCACGTATCTTAAAAGCAGTGAAGGAAAGAAGAGAAAAAGAAAGGAAAGGAAAGGTTACGAAAGATTTAATGAGCAATGCAGATCAAAACGTAAGGAGCCATTTGGTTTTCTCCTGATTTTGGAAGACAAGCTTTTTGAAATGGTTCGGCTTCTGTTAATAATGTGTGGTACAAACAAACATGTCGCAAAAACCTATTTTTAAAATAAAAAGTGTACATTATCCAAAAATTTTAAATGAATTCATTGTATTCATGGTCTGAGATGCTAGGAACAAATGTATAGGTTTGTCATATTTGCCTCCAGAGATAGTTCAAGCTTAATTTGCACTCGCATCCAATTGTTTGTCTTTCTGGTGGTCTAGGCGTTCAGAGGCAGCCACTGCCCTCAAGCAGCAGATTTTGCAGTACCAGTGTATTTTTGCCATCTATCCATGGCATATATCCACATGAATTTTAATGTACGCTCATCTCCAAATCATTGCCCATCTCCATTTCCTCGGTTGTGGCACTGACATGAGAGGTTGGACTGAAAGCTTCTTCGAAGTGGCATATTTTCTCCCCACTTGTACTCTGCAACTTCATGGAGTGCTCATGGTGTTGATGATGATGAGGCTTGCCAGGTCTCAGAGAATGAGCTGCTCTGCCAGGAAATGGCTGGGCTCCCCTGAATCTCCAGGCCATGCAAACAAATGTCAGAAGCAGTTGTGGAAGGGAAGGAGTGAGTCTCGTTTATTGTTACGGGGCGGCCATAGTGTTTGGGTTCCCAACTCCAACTCTCTCCGAATGGCACCAGGGCTCACTGGTTTCCTATGTCTGTCGAACACGACACATACTTGCTTAGGAGCTCAGACAGGGAACCCATTATGCCTAGGTCACTCCCTCACACATTTATGGAAAAATATTATGTTCCCAATTCCTGTGACAGCACAAGGCCCGACACCATGACTTCACAAAGACCCACCCCAGGCATTGGTCCCCAGATATAATGAGGGAATTGGGAAGATAATCCCGTGACAGCCCCCGACAAAGAAGACAGCATCTCAAAACCATTCCGGAAAATTCTTTTATTGGTTTCGGAAAAGAGGCTAAATGGGTATCCTCAGTGGAGACAACGGTCTGGTTCAGCTCCAGCAGGATGCCTGCCTCCTGGTCCCTTGCATCTCCCTGGGGAAGAGGAAGCTTCAGGCCCTGCAAGAGAGAGGAAAAAACAACTAAGGGATGAGCGTGTCCACTGCCGTCAACCGGCTTCAACCTAGGCGTATCCACCGACCAATGTTCTGGCAACTTCATCCCGAAGTTCCACCTGCCAACATCCACGGTCCACCAGGAATATCCACCCATTCATCTCTTCCACTTCTCTCCTGAAGCCATCCTCCGCCAGCTCCAGAATGCTTGGGTCACACTCATGTACCAATGACATCCACACAGAACACCAGCCAGCCCATTCACACAAACATTCACACACACATACCAGCCACCCCTGACACACACACACCTTCATTCCAACAGCCATTCACACACACACACCTGGATTTCCATCCACCAATATCCACCAAGCTTCCGCTAGCTGGTTTCAGGAGGCTAACGTCCACCACCGGCTTCATCCGCCAACCTCTGTCGGCCTCCACCTTGCGGCCTCAGCCAGCTTCCGCAGGCAGATTCCACAAGCTTCTGCCTGCCAACGTCCACCGGCTTCCCCCCGATCCATCGCCGACATCAGCCAGCTTCAAGCCACGGATCTCCGCCATCCTCAAGCTGTTAACTTGCAAGCCCACTTAGCAAGTTATTCTGCTTTCACAAGAGAACTGGCCTTGGGCAGAAGGGCTGGGTCCCCTGCAACAGTTGCTGCTCTCTCTGGCGGACTGCCCTCTGGCCACTGGCCTCCCTTCTGGTCTCCTGCCCTGCCCAGCAAGCCCCCTTTTATCTGCCGGCTGAGAGGTGGGGCCCCTATGAGGTCACAGAGAACCAGGGGGAAAGGGGTTGGGTTGCCAAGGCAACAGCAGCAGCACCCTCGGGATTGGCTGAGTCCTGAAGATGATGTCAACAGTCCCTCTGATCATGTGATTCACCCACAAAAGCTTGCATGTTGCCTGATTGTTTTAAATATCTTTTTTATTAGTGGCCTATAAATGTATCCCCTGTCACCATTCCCTCTGATTGTTAAATCTCCTGGCCTTCTGACAGGATTCTATTCTGTATTCATATACATATTCATATTCTTGGATTTTGCTGTTACCATGCTAGTTATTATTATAGTGTTCACTATTATCCACAGTTTTCAGCATCCCTGGGGGGCTTGTAACAAATCCTCCACAGATATGGGATTCTGACTGTGTTTTCTGATTCAGAAACTGTGTTTTCTGGTTCCAAAACCACTCCCCGTGTCAACATTCGTACATACATAGGGCATACCCGTACAAATTGCTTCCTTACCAAAATGCTGAAATCAAGTCACAGCCAGCTGAATTCACACACCTGCTGACACAAGAAGGGGAATACACTATAAAATTATGCAGAAGATGAATAAAGTGGATAGAACTAAGCTCTTTTCCCTCTTACGCAATAACAGAACCAGGGGACATCCATTCCAATTGAGTGTTGGGAGACAGAAAACAGACAAAATAAAGTATTTCTTGACCCAGAGTGTTGTTAGTCTGTGGGACTCCTTGCCACATGATGTAGTGATGGCAGCTGGCCTAGATGCCTTTAAAATGGGGTTGGACAGATTCCTGGAGGAAAAATCCATCGCAGGTTACAAGCCATGATGGAGATGTATAATCTCAAGGCTTAAAAGAAAGGTACCTCCAAATACCAACTCCAGGCGATGGTATCAGGAGACAGGTATCTAGTTGTCTCGTGTGCTGCCAGAGGTATCTGGAGGGGTCACTGTAAGATCCAGGAAGCTGGACTAGATGGGCCCTTGGCCTGATCCAGCAGGGCTCTTATACATTCTTATGTTCTTAAGGAGCTGAAATTCCCAAAGCTTCCCAATATGATATTAGTAATATAAGCATCTTCAGTGTTAACACCTCTGGAATCAAACATTAATAATGCTGGACTTCCTGTCATTGCAAAATGTGATACTTGTGACTGTGGAATTCATGGAATCAAAGTATCATAAAATAATTGAGTGGGAAGGAGCGTACAAATCCATGGGGTCCAACCCCCTGCTCAATGCTGTCATCCAAGTCAAAGCAGATCTGACACAAGTTTGACCAATTTTCTCTTGAATGCTTCCAACATGGGCACCCTCACCGCCTGCCAAGGTAGCTAGTTTCAATGTCATACTGCTCTAACAGTTAAGAAGTTAACCCTTGCAGTGCAGGAGCAGTTGTTTTTTCTAAAGTAAAACCTCAGCATTCATGTTTTAATTGCAGTATTGGCACTTTGAAATAAACAAGTTGATTTTGTGTTGCAGTTTGGGCACTCGGGCTCAAAAAGGTTCACCATCACTGATCTAGGATATTTTGGAAAATCCTAGGATGAAACAGTCCAAAATGCAACTCGAGTTGCCCCATTGAATCAGTGGGGGATGTGGGGAGTCAAATCCTCCATAAGTTCCATTGCTTCCAACTGGTCTACTTTAGTTGCAGCTCAACTACACTAAGCAACAGGATTGTAGTCATTGTGAGCACAGTGTGTGTTTTTATCCTATTACATGTCCCTTTGTGACTCAGTAGCCATCTTAGGCACCCATACTTCCCAATTTGAAAAGGTCCCTTGGGAAAGGAATTGTCGATGTCATTCCATGGAATGTTATTTGACGTGTGGGCAGAAGGAAAGGCTTTAAGACGTGGGTGAGCTGATTGTAAAATAAATGACAGATATACACATTTCATGGTTAATCTAAAAAGGCAAACAACGGAACCCTTATATCTAACCCTTAAGAATTTCTCTGAAATATCCTTCTGCTTTGAAAGTTTTTTTTAAGAGTAAAAACAATAGCTGTGGTAGAGTTTTGAATTTCTAGTAAAATTCCTTTTGATACACAGTAGAAATACAGAGATCCACTGAGGAGAATAGCTCCAAGTTCCCCAGACAGTCCTCCCCTTTCTTGTTAACTGGCATTTAAGGCCCCAGTAACTGCTCTGGCATTTGTAGGAGAAAGAATAAAAATGTTTCAATACTTACAGCTGTGAACAGATCAACAGCACAACTAAGAAACACTGCTTCCAACAGACTAAAGAGTAGGAAAGAACACTTAGCAGAGAGTTAGGACTCTCTTTAAATTCAGAATCAGGAGGCAACCAGTGGTTAATGCTGGATAGATTGACAGTCGCCCCAGCCTAGAAAAGTCCCTGCCGGTCAAATAAACTGCAGGCAGCATGCGACATTGTTAAAAACACCAACAATTTCTCCTCTAAGAAGCTACATAAGAATGCTGAAAAGTTGTGGAAGACATGGGTGAACCTAGGTCCACAGTGTTCACTGGATACAACCCTAGATGCAACAGAAGTTACTTTGGAATAAATCAAGCCTAAGATCGTATGGTAGATGATCTATGAAAGGCATCTGAAATGGCTTATTTGTCAGTGAACGTTGCTTCATCCTCAGGAAGGTGATAAAGCTGGTCGCCCCTTTGTTATTTCTATGGATTTTCTACGTACAAAGCACCTTATGATTTATTGCAAAGGTTATTGTTAGAGGAGGCTGAGCCAATCAATATCTCATTATAGGGCTTGCTGTTGCTTCCCACCAGCCCTATTGTCTCCCCTGATTTCAAAAAGTTATTTGAAAATCCAGAGGTTGAGCTCAATTGAAACAGATCTTAGAGGGCATTCCATCCCCCACCCACCCCACTGATGGCTGGAGGAGGGTGATGATACCACTTTGATATCTTTGTTCTGTATCAGAGAGACACTTCTCTCACATCTTCTCCCTATTCCCTCCAGCACTATTTTAGGGTAAACCTCACTCCATTTGGCCCATGGCCTGACAGGGCTTCTGCCATGAGTTTTCTCCCATGATCTCTATGCATGTTCTCATCCTTACACACTTAAAAATGTGGCATCAGGCTTTTATGAAGCCTGAATGCAGAGACGCACCTGCTTGGAGGCCCACCCAATGCTTTGAGACTTGGGACCCCTTAATATAGCATCATCAACCTGATGGTCTGCTGCTACCTCACATCTAAGATGCCTTACAGTGATCCTAGCCAACTATTTTGAAAAATGCTTATTTACTCTCTCTCTCTCTCTCACTCACTGTCTAAGTTGATTGTGTGTGTGTGTGTGTGTGTGTGTGTTTGTGTGTATTCTGTGCCATCATCAGAACTGACTTATAATGACCCTAGTAGGACTTTCAAGGTAACTGAGATATTCAAGGAGTGGTTTTACCAGTTTAACTCTCTCAGTCAGCTTCCATGGCTGACTGGGGATTTGAACCCTGTTCTCCACAGTCCCAGTCCATCACTTTATCCACTACGCCACCATGGGAATCACAAGCTGGCAGTTGCCTATCCAAAAGACACCTTAACAGCTATTTCCAAGTGGATAATTGCATGTTAGAGGAATGTCAGCCACTGCCATGCTACAGAGGGCAATATTTCAAATTAATTGTTTTTGTAGTTTTCAAGAGTTTTCTTTTCTCCCTTGAAGAAGTCATTAAGTGATTGGATACCTCTGTCAACTAATCAATACAACCAGAATTACTAACATGATGTATTTTAATAGTGACAGTTCTGTAAAGGTAATCTTGAATTTGGAATTACTGCATTTAACACTGTATATTCTGACCATAGCAGGGTTGTGAGAGAGCTAAGCACATTGGTATAAGAGAGATACATATCCAGCCATCATGAAAAATTGGTCAGGCTACAAGTTATGGTGGCAGTAAACTAGCTGCCATGCATAGAATCCAAGGAAGCTGCCTTCTATGGAGTTAAACCCTTGGTCTAGCTTAATTCAGTATTGCTGACATGGTATTGTACCACAGCATTGTATCCCCTGACCTACATTTAGAGGCTTTCTAGACTGGCCAAAACCAGGGGAGAACAACCTCGATGACTCTCTGTCTGAAGCTCTTCAGGCTCCCAACTTCAAGATTTATGGGAGCCTGGGACCTATAAAATGGCCCAAACACTTAAGGGGAAGAAATCATAACCATACCATATGCTGCCAACTGCATCCGGCATTTCTGGGGTTGTCCTGTCCCTTGCTTTCATTTTAAGGCCATGATTTATTTATTTATTTATTTATTTATTTATTTATTTATTTATTTATTTATTTATTTATTTATTTATTTATTTATTTATTTATTTATTTATTTATTTATTTATTTATTTATTTATTTATTTATTTATTTAATATCCCGCCCATCTGGTATATCATACCACTCTGGGCGGCTAACAGCAAGGATATACCATTAAAATAAAAATCCATAAACATAATAAATGATAGCTAGAAAAAAGAAGAAAATTAAGTCAAATTAAATGCTGGCAGGAGCGAAGGCCTGGGTGTAGAGCCATGTTTTTGTGTTTTAAATGTACCCAGCATAGGGGCCGCGTGTATCACAGGAGGGAGATTGTTCCAAAGGCGAGGAGCCACCGCCGAGAAGGCCCGGTTTCGCGTCTTTTCCCACCGGGCCTCCCTTGGCGTCAGGCTCCTCAGCCTTACCTCCTGGCTCGTGCGGATGATCCGGGTAGATCTTGGTGGGAGCAGGCGTTCCACCAAGTATCGAGGTCCCAAACCGTTTAGGGCCTTAGAACTTTGAAGTCGATGCGGAAACGAGTGGGCAGCCAGTGCAGTCTGGCCAGGATAGGAGAAATGTGATGGAATTTTCTCCAAAGATGAACCCCAGATGTGGAAGTTCAGCCCCCAGATGCCTTGATCACTGATTATACCGGTGGAAAAGTCCATCAACATTTGGTCTCAGCTAGTCTGTCCTGAGGGATGCTCACCTCTAGAGGAAGTCTCCTTGGGTGCTGTGCTTCTTTGGGAACAGGGCATCTCCACTGTGAAGGATCCTCACCCCAAGGAGACATACTGTTGAAATTTTGGCAGCTGAGCTCTGCGTGGGGCTCTGGCATCCATCAATATAAGCTTCAGTGCTGGGAAAGCAGGTTGAGCTAATGTTCGTTTAGAGATTGCAAAGCTGATAGAAACAGTGTCTTTCTTGAGCTCCTGACTTTGCTACTCAGCCCTGTACCCCTTCTTTCTCATTACGATGGATCCACTGATGTCTCACCTTTGGCTATGTCTCACTCCCCATCTTGGGATATTCCTATGAACTGGATGGCTTAGATATTAGACACCTACTTGACTTTAGCTTTGGATCATCCTTTTCTGGTTTACCTAACTTTCTGGTAGGACTCTCTTTGTCTGACCTCTGCTTTGCCTTCTGACTCAGTTCCAGGACTCCCCGTTCTCCTTTTGCCCCCTTGCTCTCCATCCCTGTGCTTGTGTAGACTCTGGAGTATCAAAGACCTTGCTGCTGGAACCAGCCTGCCTGAGACAAGCCATCGATCTGGAAAGGAGCAGGACGCACAGTCTTCTTTTCCCATTAGACAGCCAAGTGCCTTAGCTGTGTTTGAGATAAAATCTTCTGATCCGTGATGGTCCTGGAAGGGGTTAAACAAAAAGTCTCTTGCAGAACTGTAGGGAGATGAATGGAAATGAACCCCATTACATCAGCTGAGAAGCATTTCAGTCTGGTGAGCAAAGCAGGAGGACCATGTGGTGTTCTGCTTTCTAACACAAAGCGATTGCCTGTAAGCCACCCTTTACAACAGTCCGGATGCTGTGAGACACTTGGTACCTTGTTGTCCGAAGTTATAAGACAACAGGTTGGCTATGTTCTTCTGTTCATTTGTCTGCTACATTGAGGAGATGGCTGGAGAAACCATAAGCTGGCGAGGAGGGGGACTCAAAAAAGCCCCTACAGGCTAGCTTCCAGACACTGCATACTTGTAACTCTGGTGGCTCTAAATTCCATTTAGTCTGCAAATATTGACTCAGCACTGGCTGCCGTGTCTGCTTACATTATGACACAATAGCACTGAAGATTATTAGGCTTAGTGATCGGTTCTCGCCTGTAGTATGGATCGATGATTGCCGATAACAGATTCGCTTCGTCATAAGTTTCCTTTTGTTAGCTTCAACCTGGACACCCTTCTCTCTCTTTTTTTTCCTTGCGAAGCACGCGGTGCTTTCCTTCTGACAAAGGAATTCTTCTTTTTCCAATTTCATTTAGTGCTCGTGGGGGTGGGGAGGAGGAGGGAGGGAGGTGGTGAACAAGGTCATTAGGATGCAAAGGATTATGTCGCTCATTCTGTGT
This sequence comes from Pogona vitticeps, assembly GCF_051106095.1. Taxonomy (NCBI): domain Eukaryota; kingdom Metazoa; phylum Chordata; class Lepidosauria; order Squamata; family Agamidae; genus Pogona; species Pogona vitticeps. Next base: position 12,545,375 of record NC_135788.1, read on the forward strand.
GGCTGAATGATTTCTTTATTTTATATCTTTTAAGATACCCTTGATAGGGTCTGTGACTTGAGGAGGCCAACCTAATCGAAGCAATATAAAAGTAAAACAAGTAAAAGCCCCAAAATAAAGCAAGAAAAGGTACAAAGCAAAGGTTGAATGATGACAGAGAAAAAAATGTTAGTCTTCCAAATGATACAGAGAAGGCCCTTTCCTCAGTCTTGTCACCTTCAGAGGTGCATCTTGCAGCCTGCCTGCTGGCTGGAATCGTAACATGGAACTAAATAAATATTTTTCTCGTGCCCTTCTCTCGCCTTCTAATGCCACACAAAACGTGCCAGAAAGACAGGAGAATGGTGTCACGAGAGGTCTCTGCCTCTCTTACGAACCTCTCCTGCCAGCTTCTAGTGGGATAAAAAAAAATCAAGCATGGATCAGCTTAACAGGCAGATTCCTATGGATGTGGATTGTAAAATGATGTGAGCTGTAGCTCAACCTATCTAGAGGCCACCAGGTTGGGGAAAAACGGCTCCAGAGTCTTTTCACCTCTTCTTCCCCATATATTTCCACCCATGAATACAAATGAATCCTCAAAGCAGGCCTCGGTGTCTTTCAAACCTAATGTGAACCTAGCCGTCTAAGCTGTGGGAACATCTACGGATAATTGGCTGGCCTCCCATTTCTCTTCATCTGTTGCCCAGAAGGATTGCCTTATATTTTCTAGCAATTTTCTCTTGAGGGAATCTGCTGTCATTTCAACTCCACATGCCTCAACAAATTGTAGAACACTGTTGATGTAAATCCCCCAAAGAACAGCCATGCATCTTCATTATGCTCATTAGATGTTTTATAGCTCTCCTCCCTCCCAATTCTGCCCCCCCACCTCCTACACATAAAACAGTTTAGTTGGGCTTTAATTGAAGTTCTGAAGAGAGCAAAGCGCTTATGGCAACTGTCTTGGGGAATTCACTTGATTAAAATAAGAATTTCGTAGGGAGCATGTTCCGACTGGCGAAAGCCACCTGAACATGATTGCACGCATTTTGTAGCTATGGCGTCTGATGCGATCTCACACTTCATCTTATAGAGCAGCATTGCTAAGCAGAATCCAGAGCTGCAGTTCTTTGGGTCATTGCAGGTCACCAAAAATTTTTTCTTTCCTGATAAGAAGCCAAACAGTAGCTCGTGGAAAGCCGCCTTGAAGTCCTTGATTAATGGGGATGCAAGCTTTAATTGGTTCAATTGGTAAGATCACGGGTTAACTGGCGAGGATGCGATAATATGCAGATTCATGTAATGCAGTCTATGAATCAGTCAATTAATCAATTGAACAACAGAAGGTTACTAAGCTTTTTTAAAAAAAATCTTTAAGAGTACATCCTTACCAATTAATTTAAATGCCAGGTTTGTAAGGAATCTGTGGGGGGCACGGAAGGAGCCCCCCCAAAGAAAGCAAGGACTGTGAACACAGTCAAAATCTCAACTACAAAAGCTCTCTGTTAGCTTCCTCTCCAGAAGCACCAGTTTATTGCTTCTGACAAGGAGGAAGGAAGGAAGGAGACCGAATCTGTAACTTATCTCCATACTAGCGATGGACAAAGTATGTTCCCCTTAGGCTGTTTTTGTGGTTACTGGTTGCATTGGACACCTCTATTCCGCACAATCGTGGGTTTCTTCCAGCCAAAGAAAAGGATAACGTTCACGGATGAAAGCCCTCACGAGTAGTGCCTCTTATACACCCCCCCCCCGTGAAACACTGGAACCTACCCATTTTTAATTGGCTTCTGTCCACTGGCCATTTTGTTTACATTTCCCCCTCCCCACACATCCCTTCTCACTGGTCCCTGAAACTCCTGGGGAATCCCAGGGTCATAAAATTGCCTATCCCTGTGTATACATTCACAGAGAAAAAGGCAGACAGGCAAAATCACTGGTTTATGAGCAGAAAGACCATTATGCTTCAATATACATGATTTTTTTTTCGTGAGTGTTCCTTCCATTCACAAAGTGTGGCTACTAGGAGCAAGTGCATGTTTAAAATATGCCTGTTGGTGAAATTAAGGTGCAAAAATGTACTTTATTAGTGGGAAACGCTTACACAAAATGTGTATGTTAGGAAAGGTTGTGTACAGAAATGAAAATATTAGCCCAAACCTTTCAGCATAACTGCATAAATGGTGTACCTTCTGGTGGACAAAGTTAAGAAACCAACATAGACATTATCAGTTAAACACTGAGTCATACAACTCAGTATACAACTTACAATGTCTATGGCAATTACTTAACTTGGGGCAATGCAGCTCCAAAATATATGCTTGTTAGGTGGGAGGATTTGGGCCAAAATTTGCAAATTTTGATATGGATTTTTATGTAGTTCCACATTATGCAGCTAGTTCAAAAAAACCTCAAGAGCTAGAATCATACTGCTGATTTATCTTTGCATGAGGGACATTTATTTTAGTGGCAAATTGCTGTCCATTAGCTAGGTGCTGGTGGCATTCTTGAGTGTGTTCCTTAAAAGCCCTGCTGACTGCTCTTCATCATATAGCCCGCTACTGCAGTGGTTCCCAAACGGTGTGCCCCGGAGCCCTGGGGCATCCCGAAAGCCAGCCAGAGGCATGACGGAATCTTCTCATCCTTCACTACTGCTTCCCTCTCCGACTCTTTGGCTAGCGGGTCTCCTTGCTTGCCAGCTGGGATCATCCTAATGCCCTGCCCGTGCTCAGGGGCAGAAACCCAGGCAGACTGTGCCCCTTTCCATGGACACCTGCCTGCATAGGAGAAGAGGGAGAAGCAGTGGTGGCAGTTGCAGTGGTGCCCCTCTTGTGCTGCAGAGGCTCCAGAATAGGTCAAGAGAGCCACAAGCATGAAAAGCTTGAGAACCACCGCCTTACTGTCTATCATCCTAGTGAACAGCTGCCTGAGAACTCAGGTCTTTCACTTCCCTCGTTCCCAGCTACCTGAAAGCTGATTCCAGCTGCTTGAAATCTCTTTTATGCTGGAACGGCAGGGGTTTTGAATCTGAGATGATTTGTAGGCAAGGCATATACTCCACACCTGAACTAAAAGGGTCTTTCCCTGACAAAGCGTGACCTCCAGGGCATTGTAGAATGACACATGAAGTCAATATAGTACAGTGGGGAAAGAGAAAACCAACAACCCTGACAATTTCTACCTTGATTTTCATCCAAAATTCTTTCTGAGATGAAGGCAGCTAGGGGAAATACAGAGGATTAAATTACTTTGAAACTGTGGCCTTTGTCATTGACCTTCTGCTTAGTTTCTCTTTAGTAAATAGTTAACCTTGCTTTTCTCAACTTGCTGTTGTGTCACTGGGATTTCAGTACGAATCAGTTTGTTTGATCGTTTCGCTTGGTCATCACAACGATAGAAGGATTCTCCCTTACTCTTTCAAAGGCAATTTACAGGAGAGATTGGCAGGACACCCTGGTTATGTATTCAGTGCTGAATGATCCTGGCTCGGAGATCTCATAATAAATACAGTGGTGCCTCGCTTAGCAACATTAATCCATTCCGGAAAAAACATTGCTAAGCGATTTCATTGCTAAGGGAAATTTAAAAGCCCATAGAAACGCATTAAAACGTGATTAATGCATTCCTATGGGCTTAAAACTCACCTTTAAGCGAAAATCCTCCATGGCGCTGTGATTTTCGCTGCCTCTTAAGCAAGGAAAAACAGTGGGTGGCCATTTTGTTTTCCCGGCAGCCATTTTGAAACCGCCGATCAGCTGTTAAAAAAGGGTCGCTTTGCCATGATCGCTTCCCTGCGATCATCACAAAGCGAAAAAAACCCATAGGGACCATGGCAAAGCGATCGCTTCTGCGATCGCAAAAACTCTGTCGCTAAGCAATTTCGTCACTCAACGGAGCGATCGCTATGCGAGGCACCACTGTAATCATGTGCCATCAAGTCAGTTCTGACTTATGGCACCCTATTCAGAATATTCCAGGTAGAGAACACTCAGAAGTGGTTTGCAGTGTCCTTTTCTGGAGGGAGGACACTCTGGGATCATGCAGCTTGCTCAGTGGTTTAGAGAAAGCCACTTTCCATGAGAACACACACACTGACACAAAATCATGTGACATTATATCGATTCCTAAAAACCTGAACTAGCTCCCAGTTTAATTCATCTGTATCGTCACACCCTCACTGGTGATGGAAGTGATGAAACAGCTCCTTTATTGTTACACTTACCTTGAAGACCCTATTTGGACTGCTGTAAGTGCATTCAGGGACGTGGTGGCGCTGTGGGCTAAACCGCAGAAGCCTGTGCTGCAGGGTCAGAAGACCAAGCAGTCATAAGATCGAATCCATGCAACGGAGTGAGCTCCCATTGCTTTGTCCCAGCTCCCGCCAACCTAGCGGTTCGAAAGCATGCAAATGCAAGTAGATAAATAGGGACCACTTCGGTGAGAAGGTAACAGCGCTCTGTGTCTAAGTCGCACTGGCCATGTGACCACGGAAGATTGTCTTTGGACAAAATGCTGGCTCTATGGCTTGGAAACGGGGATGAGCACCGCCCCCTAGAGTCGAACACGAGTGGACAAAAATTGTCAAGGGGAACCTTTACCTTTACCTTTAAGTCCATTCAAACTTGACAGCACATAACTAACTATATATCATCATCATCATCATCATCACCATCACCACCACCATCATCATCACCATCATCTGCCATCAAGTCAATTCTGACTTATGGCAGCCCTTTTCAGGATTTTCCAGGTAGAAAACACTCAGAAATCATTGATCATTCCCTTCTTCTGATAGTGGTGGTGGGCCTCTAGGACTGTGCAGCTTACCCAAGGCTACACAGGTTGGTTCTCCTTTGCAGGACGCCCAGTGGGGAATCGAACTCCCAGTCTCTGTAGCCACAAACCTAAACCATTGAGCTATCCAGATACTTCAGTGGCTTAGGTACAGAGTTTGGGAGTTTGATACCTCACTGTGCCTCCTGCAAGCAGGCATAGCATTTTTTTTAAAAAAATTGTGCAAATGCCAACCATCCTGTTGATTCTAACTTTCTTCCTGTGCTGACAAATGCAACCAGATTTTGGGTTGCAGAAAAATGGTTTTGTTATCCCCTCGCTATCCTCACCCGGTGCTTTCCTAATTAACGGTTTGATTATTCTGAAACAGTAATTCATGCTAACGCCAAGCTGACATTTTAAAAGCATTTCATGGGCAATTACAGGCTACACCTTAACCAGCATTTGAAAGCTAACAGCAAGAATCAAGGCAGCTTTCTAAAGTACAGCAGATGCAGGAAATACCGGCAACATGTCGGGTCTCTGTTGCCCTTGAATGGCATTTCTGTTCCACCTCTTCTCTCTAGAAAATAAACTAATGAAGGAGTTAATTGTCCAACTAGCTCTGGTAATGACTTTTTGAACACCTGGTATATGTTAATGAGAAACACAGAGAGGGCATCTTTCATGGCCATCTTAAAGGGATGGTGTTGTGTTGCAGGGATGGCTTAAAAACCGAGAGCCTGTTGTCTCTCATCAGGGAGGACTGGGTAACAAGTCATGGAAAAAAGATCCAACTGAGATACAAGAGAGTTGTTGTTGGCCAGCATTGACACTAGAAATTGCTAGACTAGGTGGAGATACAGAATCATCTTGGTATAAGGTAGTTTCTCTACTTCTTTAATGTTAGGACTTAGGAAAGTTGCGTTTTTGCAATGGGTGGGAAATTGTTGGAGCTAATGTTTCACAAGAAGCTTTATGAAATTCTGTTTTGTTTGACTTTGAGTTTTAGTTCTCTTAATCAAAGAGAAACTGGCCAGGCCTTCTCAGTGGTGGCTCCTCGCCTCTGGAACAACTTACCTCTGGAGATTTGCGCGGCTCCCTCGCTGAGTATTTTCAAGAAACAACTGAAAACATGGATGTTTAGGCAGGCCTTTCCCACCCCCACCCCCGTTAATTCCTAATTCCCCCCCCTCCTTTTCTGTTATAACATACTCTATTTTCTTGCCATCTTGGAGAAAAAAACTTTCTTTTTTTCTAATTTATGTAAATTATGCTATATGTTATATATATATATATTTGTTTTATATTGTGTGTTGTAAGCTGCCTAGAGTGGTCATAATTGACCAGATAGGCAGGGTATAAATGGAATAAATAAATAGACAGACAGACAGACAGACAGACAGACAGACAGACAGACAGACAGACAGACAGACAGACAGACAGGATAGATAGATAGATAGATAGATAGATAGATAGATAGATAGATAGATAGATAGATAGATAGATAGATAGATAGATAGATAGATAGATAGATAGATAGATAGATAGATAGATAGATAGATAGCCCAGAGATTTAGGTATCTGGCTGTGGATCCAAAGGCGGGGAGTAAGTAGCTCTGCAGAGTGTTCAATTTTAGTTAAAAATCCTCTAGCTGGGCAGAAGTGTAGAGACTTACAGAGCAGAATTAGCTTCAAGTCTCCCCAGAGTAGGTCATCCCTTTTTATCCCATCAACTGGCTCTTACATTCTCAATAACCCACCCTGAGACATTTGTAAAAGAAAGGATAACATGTTTCATTTACTCACAGTTAAATAGATCAAAACCAGCATTCTGTAAAAAAAAAAAAAGACTGCTTACAACAACAGTCCTCAATAGGCTCACACCCTGCAACCAGCATACTCCTGCAGACTACATTCACATAACTGCACTAACTCTTAGAAAAGAGAGGGAAAAAGACACCTAAGCAGAGAGGTGTGGCTCGCTGTTAAATCAGAGGCAGGGAAGGAACAATTGGTTACTGCTGGATTGATTGGCAGTCACCATGTTCCAGACTCTGTGAACCTTCACAGGCAAAAGGGATGCACAGCAGATTTGTCAAACCTGGAATGCTCATGCAGTCTCCCAGAGCTGTTGTGTTGTGCAAGTACACTCTAATGTACTGAGCTTTCCAATTCAAATCCCAGAGTCCTTGGCATTATGGAGGGGTGTTGTCTTGTCTTGATGAGTTTCCAGAGCTTACTTAGATAGAATAAGCTCCCCCTTTCACAAGGCTACCCATTACATCTACAGTGAAAACAAAATGAGCAGAGCCTCAAAGATGTACCTTTTTTGGACAAAACCTCCTAGAAATCCCCAGCAAGCAGGTCCACTGCCCCCAAAATAAATTTTGGCCGCAGGCTAAAAATAATTTTCTCGAACTCCAGAAATAACGGTGGAGGGCAAGAGAGGAAGCATTTTTCTCCCTTCTGTTTCTATTCATGCGTTTACTCTGTTGACATTTAGAACACCTCAATGTGGCTGATTAGTAGTGATGAGAAAAACAGTCACCCTCGTGTTCTCCACATCTGAGCTATCTAATCCTCAAATCCTTTCCATTCTGCAGGCCAAGACCTTTGCATGTTTTAGCATATTCTTAAAAAATAAACTGAATTGAAATATTCTGGTTCATGTGAACTATCCGAAAGTATGGCTGTTTCCAGTCTGATGAGGCACCTGCCTTCCACACAGGTGTTAAAAATGAGAATCTTAGCTAAAAAGAGAGAGAATCTTAATTCAGTGCGAACATAGATGAATACATAAGGATCGAAACACGGCCTTTTAAGAGTAAAGCATTCAAACCTCCTGCTCTGGATGCACAAAATTGTTTTTTTCATATATGATTTTTTTAAAAAAAATAGTTCTAGTTCTTTTTTTCCATGTTCAATATGAAGAGATTTTGGGATTGGAATTAGAGATGAGCACAGACCGAACTACGAACCGAAAAAACTCACGAACTGGGCTGGTTCGTGAGTTGGTTGGCAGTCCAGTTTGCAGATCCTGTTTTGCCAAAACAAAATGAAGCTTTAAACTCTTTTCTTCTCAGCGATCAGGGAAAAATAGATGCCCCACCCTCTTCCCATTATCATTCACATTTGTTGAAAAAACAGCCCTGGCAATTGCTTTACCTTTGGGTGAGAAATGGTTAACTGATAAAAATAAAAAGGAGCTCGCATGTGGGATTTTCCTTTGCTTGGTGTCACTTTGTGAATGGTAGTGAGCACAAGAGGGGATCCGGTAGACCAGCGGTCCCCAACTGTTTTGGAACCGCGGATCAGTTGGGGAGGAGGGCTCCATGCACGGGGGGTGAAGGCTCCCCTGCGCTCGTGAGTGGATGTGTCATGCTTGTACGAACACATGTGAAAGCAACATGCCCCCGTGAGCGCAACACAACCCCCACAAGCACGACATGCCCCCACCCACAAGTGCGACATCCTACCATGTGTGCATGCGGGGGGGGGGGCAGAGATCCATCTCCCAGTCTTGGAAAGCCCATGGACCAGCACGGGCCATGGACCGGGGGTTGGGGACCCCTGCTGTAGACCATCTTGACAGCTGCCATTGATTTTGTCAACATTTGGGCTGCCTTTTGCTATGTGCAAACATCTGTGGCTTACAAAAATAATTCAATTTTCCCACAACAAAACATTCATAAATTGGAGGGTGGTTTTTTTTGGCTTTTGGAGAATTGAATTCTTTTCTAAAGTCACAGAAATTCACAAAATTCTTTGTCTATATATGGTTCTACAGAGCACGATACAGCCTGTGGAACTTTTATGATTAAAAAGAATTATACACATAGGTGCACTAGGGCAATGTGCTATAGGAACAGCTCCACTCAGTTCATTAAATTTGCTGCTGTTAAACCTGCTCTAATCCATATGTATAAACACATGCACACCATATTAAAGTGACATCTGTAAACCATTCCAAATTACAGAAATGTTACAGAAGATGGAAAAGGAGGTGGGCTGCTTGGCTATATGTTACAGCTGTTCCTACGCAGAACATGGGAGTGCTCAAGTTTACTAGGTAATTCTCTTTTAAGTCTCCATAAAGGTCATTAATTTTAACTCGAGCTCATTAAAAGCCAATCCAAATCCTATGAAACAAATCTATAATTTAGCCACTGCTACCATGTATATATATATTCATTGAGGTCTGGGTGCTATTACAGTATTTTTTGAGCATAGCAAGTTAACTCAGTTACCTGCCTTAGACTTCACAAAAGGGAAAATGCTGTTCACAATTTGTCTTAGAAAACTAGCTTTCGAAAGCACCGTGCTAGGTAACCACCAGAGCTTGGGAAAAGTTGCTTTTAGAGCTCTTACTCCCATTAGCTGTGTTTGCTGAGGGACTCAAGGTGTCTTTAAAAAAAATAGTCCAAACTCTGAGAAGTCCATTCACTTCAATGAGCAGGGAGTTTGTACAGGAAACCTTCCCACATCATTATGTTCATGAAAGCCAGAACAGCATTTCCAACATACTTGTAGAATACTAACATCTGGATATAACAGATGTGTTCCAAATTGTTTCTGTGGATGTACTTACATGGACATAAGAGACAAGGGCCTCAAATGGGCAAAATATGACCTCGGACAGTCAAATGTGTTGGAGTTTTTTGCAATCTTGCATGCTGCCTGTAGTTGGAGAGACTGGGAGGGGCTTTTCTGGGCTGGGATGACAGTCAATCTATCTGGCACTAACCACCTCTGAATTCAAAGAAAGCCCTAGCTCTCTGCTGAATGTTTCCTCTTTCCCTCTATTTAATCTGTTGGAGTCCGTCAGGGTGTTGCTAGTTTTCTCTTGATCTATTCACAACTGTAAATAATGAAACGTTTTTATGCTTTCTCCTCCAAATGCCTTAGAGTGAGTTATTGAGACTGTAAGTGCCAGTTGATGAGAAAGGGGTGAACTCTGGGAACTTGAAGCTATTTTCCTCTATGAATCCCTGTACTGCTGGCATGAAATGAAAAGGACTTGCAAACAGAAATTCAAAACTCTGCAAGAAAACAGAGGCTTGTGAAGCAGCTCAGCCAAGGAAACTACTTAAGCTGTGGTTTCCGGTATAATAATATGCCATTTATCCAAGATTAATACAAACCATGATTTGTAAAGCTGCCATGGTTCTATGTTACAGTTTGTTACCCATCCCTAATGATGACTAATAACTAATGGTGAAATGTTATACCTTAATTTCGTCTGTGTTTGAATTTTTGGGCCCTAAAACTTCCAGTCACAAAGCCAAAGCATTTTCCACCCAAAGCCTATAGTATGAAAACTGTTTCCATCAGTACAATTTTTACTGCAAATTTTCCATCCATTTCAGTCATTGTTAATTTTCTTAAAATATATACTAATTCAGTGTCAGAAATATATACCTCACAGTCTTCCTTTCATCTGGAAATGAAGAGAGTCTAAATTATGCTGTCAAACGCCCTGAAAAATGCTGTATTATCTGACATAAGTGACTTAATTAATCTAGCTCATTTCACAACTGCATTAATCATCCTTTTAAACACTTTATTAGGGGGGAAAAAAGGAAATGCCTCTTTGGAGGATCGGTACTGATGCACATGATAGCGATAGTCTGAGGGTGCTTTTCCTTCAGTCGTGGTGTTTATTATTTTGCAGCAGTGGCTGCCGTATGATAGTGACCACAGCGAGTCTTTGCACAGAAATATGAATACACTTCATGGTTCTAAAGCCTATACAGCAACTTGCAGCTTCAACCAGAGAAGGCATGGAGCTAAAGCTTTAACGGTCAGCTTGGTTATCTGTTTCTGTAGCACACAATATTGAAGAGAATCAAATCCAATTTCTCCCCTCCGCCTCCTTAATATCGTTCCACCATTACCACCATAAAAGCTAAGGGCAGCTGACAAACTATTTAAAAATCCACAGGTAAAATTACAAATGATACACGTCGAAAATCATAAAACGCACATATCCATAAGCATAAAGGACAAAACCCTGCTAAATCAAATGCTTCCTTATTGCCTGGAAGTGTGTACAAATGGGTTTGTTTTTCTCAAGCATTTGAAAGGTAGCCAAATCTTCAATAAAATGGCATTCCACAAGCAAGGTGCCACCACTGAGAAGGTCCTGCTACTATACATTAACCCTATGGGTCAGAACATTCTTGGGCTCCACAAGTTGAGTGTTATTTAATTCAGTTGAAAGTGTACATCTTTTAATTGCAAAATCTTATCTGTAGTATCCCCATTTGGTCATGCTCTATCTTGCCCTCAAGATGCTTAGATGCACAGGCAGCTTGTGATCAGAGTCGGAGGGCACCCACTGAAATATGGGGGTAGTACACCACTTACTTTAATATATGGAAGACAGTCACCTCCTTTTTCTAGAAGTATGTAGGCATTATAACAAAGAGAGTGCTTTTTCTGACATATATGATCTTGACCTGGCTGGTGAGGGGTTTTTCAAGCATTCTGATATGTTTATAGCCACTATCTGCCGTTTGTATTTTACACTTTCTCTTTTATGAATCAACTCTGGGCGTGTACAAGTAAACGCTCATTTAGTGCCAAACACGTTGTTTGCGAGTTTGTTTTCAACATTTTGGCGTGACCATAGAGGACAGGTGCTCTTGTGATATTGGCAACGGCAAGCTAGAAGCACACATCTCTTAGGGCAGAAGTTCCATTTAGATATTCTACAAATACTAGAAGCACTGAGCATTAGTTGCTCTAGCTAGGGTTTCTGAGAGTTGTAATCGTGAGAATGGCTGATGGTCGGATTCCAAAAGATCTCCTGTATGGAGGATTAGTGCAGGGAAATCACCCCAGAGGGATACCACAGCAGCGATACAAGGACATCAGCAAGCAGGATCTCAACAGATGGGAAACCTTGACCTCTGAGCGTTCAGCCTGGAGGCAGGTGGTGCATCACGGCCTCTCCCAATTTGAGGAGACCCTTATCCAGCAGGCTGAGGCAAAGAGGCAGTCACAAAAGCAACAAAATCAGGGAGCTGGGCAGGGGACAGATTGGATTTGTCTTCAGTGTGGAAGGGATTGTCACTCGCGAATTGGCCTTCTCAGCCACACTAGACGCTGTTCCAAGTCCTCCATACAGAGCACATTACCATAGTCTCTCGAGACTGAAGGATGCCTAATCTAAAATCTAAGGACACCTGGGTTCACAAGTCTTGAAAAGACTGTCATATGGTAGTAACAACTCATCGTTCCTTCCCACACAGATGTTAAGGTAAAAATCAACATGGCCCTAGAGACTTCCCTTAGAATAGAAAATGCATGTGCCTTGGTAGGCCAGGTCCTCAACGGCCAGGACATTGGTAGCTTGATGCAGGAATGGTTTGACAGATCCATATGGGCAAATGTATACTCTTACAAACTTGGAATTTCAAAACTCTTTTGAATGTCAAGGCTTGGATTCCAGATCTTCTTTCCAAGACTGCCCCAAGTGTTTTTGCTGAATGTACAGGATGCTTCTCCTGGCATTGGGTCCTTTCAGGAAAAAGGCACAATATAAATATTTTAAATAAACAAATATGAAGAAATAAATCACAAGGAATCACAAAATTCCAGTCATTCATTCACGAGTTTCGCATAAACATCTGAGGGTTCACAGAGTTCCAGATAAAAAAAGCAAACACATTGGGTCCCTGAGGCAGAATTCAACTGTTCAGCAGAAGAAGAAGGATTGTTTCCTTCCTGATAATGCAGGAGCGGAAAAAATGCTCCCTCCAGTTGTTCTCTCAGCATTATCCAGCACAGTTCGTATTCAGGAGTTGTCCAAAATTTCTGGAGGGCCTAAGGTTCTCTGCCCCATTGTAGGTCAAGATGGTTACTTCCCCAAGCTCTGATTTAAGGTATGGAAAAGTGACGTTTCTGCCACCCTGAATGTCTTTTTTGCTTTCTTTCTTTTTTTCTGGCAGAAATAGCATCATTTAAGAAAGTTAGTACTCTTATTATTTATTGGATGTATTAATAGCTTGTGTTTCGGTGAACTCAGACATGATGTGTATATGTTTAATATTTTAAACATATTTCCCATTGAGATGGTGCTGTATATTACTCTCTGTATTACACAGAAATCAAGGATCAGTAATCCAACCTGTGTAATCAGACACACGCCACCCCTGCAATTAACAGACAATTTCCTTCCTTTGAAATTTCAGTAGTGTTTCTTTCTTTCTTTTTTCCTGGAGGGCCTCTTCATTCACACCCTGATATCGATTCTGAAATTGCTACCCTGCTTTGTGGCCTGCTGAGATTGTAACCCTAACATTCCACCAATAATAAACTAGACTTAAAGACCAATTAGAGCCGTAGTTTGTATTAAAGGAGAGCAAAAGATAGAAATGGAAGACACGAGCGAGCAGGATTGCCTGCCCAACTCCCACATTTGAGAGATATGCTAAAAGGCAATAAAAAAAAAAGGCTTTGCCATGATAATAAAACTGGAAACTGTGAACGATCGAAGATGAGTCTTCGGCATGCCATAAAAGGTACAAGCCAATAAAAAGCAGACGTTTCCTAGGAACTTGACAACTGAAGTAATAAAGACATGAATAGAAAATTCCAAATAACCTTTAATCAAAGCTGCTCCATAGAGAAGGCCTTGCTGTGGGGTTGGGCGCCTGCGCAGAGGGCAGTACCCGGGCTCCTTGAAGGCTGCACTGGTGGTGATTGGATGACAATGACAACAGTGGCGAAGGAGGAGGAGGAGGAGGAGGCAGGACCAGGTAAGGAGGCGATGGGGCAGTGGGAAGGGGGTGGGTGGCTGTCCGTTTTTTCCCTGAAGCAAAACAAAATTCTGAATGGAAGAAACCTCCGTGCTTTGTTTCAGCAAAATTGCTTGCATGAACCAAATGATAGATCGAACCACAAACCAGCCCAATGAATAGGTAAAGGTAAAGGTTCCCCTTGACATTCTTAGTCCAGTCGTGTCCGACTCTAGGGGGTGGTGTTCATCCCGTTTTCAAGCCATAGAGCTAGCGATTGTCCGAAGACAGTTTCTGTTGTCACGTGGCCAGCGTGACTAGGGAGCGACATTTTACCTTCCCACCGAGGTGGTACCTATTTATCTACTCGCATTTCTATGCTTTCGAACTGCTAGGTTGGCAAGGAGCTTGGAGAAAGCAACGGGAGCTCACTCCGTCGCGTGGATTCGATCTTACGACTGCTAATCTTCTGACCCTGCAGCACAGGCTTCTGCGGTTTAGCCCACAGCGCCACCACGTCCCGTTAGCCCAATGAATAGGTTGATTTGTGGTTTGGTTTGTGCCCAACCAACTACTAAATACAACTGGTTCAATATAAATATAAACTAGAGCTAAACTAGATAATTACAAGGGAGCAAGAAAAGTTTCAGCAGGTTTATCAATGTTTAGTACCTGGTCACTTTGATTATGCCTATTGTAAAGAGCTCACAAGTAAACAGTGTTTTCCAATGTTTAAAAAGTTTCCTTTGGGGGAAAAACCCATTTTAAACTCATGATGTGTTTCAGGTCTGGACATTATTCAGAATCTGGAGTGAAATGGGGCATCTGCCAGTTTCCAAATTTGTGTAAATCAAAGCAAGGGAGCCCAAAGTGGTGCTCAAATTGAACTGGGTTCCCAGAAGCATCAAATATTGTTTTAGTGCTTCAGTTTAAAAAAAATGGAAAGATTAAAAAAAATACATACTTAGTACCACTGAGTCTTTCTTGAAATACAAAAGAAATAATTGAACAGAACAAGAAGGCCAAAAGCAATTGAGAGCTCAAGCACCAATGAAAAGACTAGGAAACTCCATTCATGGAGCCCATAGGAGGGCTTAGAACAACCAAATAAATTTCCTTGTCTTATGACTGGCAACTATTTCACATCTTGGCAAGGGAAGGCAAGATGTTAGTCTGTTAGACACTGCTATTTACATTGTGATCATTTTTAGTAGGTTAGGTGTGCATTGGGAATCCCAATATGGTGTAGTAGATAGAATGATAGATTAGGACTATGGAGAACAGTTTGAATTCTCACTTGGCCATGGAAACTCACTGGGGGAATAGAACTGGTAAAACCACTCCTTAAATATCTCACTTACCTTAAAAGCACTTTTCGGGTCGCAATAAGTCAATTCTGACTTGACGGCACAGAACACACACAGGTGAGAATTTTAAATTATTTTCTTCACTTCTTTTAGGCAGCTGCAGATCTCAATCTGCATTACATTGTAGCATCCAACTGATTGAGTGTCTCTGTGTATAAATGTGACACATCTCTTGAGTCTCTCATATGGGATGAATTGTGGCAGGTCTAATTAGCT
The DNA here is from genome assembly GCF_051106095.1 of Pogona vitticeps. Lineage (NCBI taxonomy): Eukaryota > Metazoa > Chordata > Lepidosauria > Squamata > Agamidae > Pogona > Pogona vitticeps. Next base: position 12,560,457 of record NC_135788.1, read on the forward strand.
TTAGAATTAAGACCTAAACTATCTTTCTCATCACCATTTTGTTCTTTAACTTCATTATGTCTGCACGCTGGCTTTTATTTTTCCAGCACTTTGGGTTTTATTTTATTTTTTCATTGTGCCTGCCTGCATTCCAGATGGAGTACGAGGCAAACACAGCACACAAGGCAGAGATGAGGTACTTACCCCTAAATCAGTCAAGCTACTAATCAATGGTATTCCTTCGTCACTCAACAAATGTTTTGCTTGAGTAAATTTAAATAAATCACATGGTTCCCGGAGGTGGGAGAAGGAGGAAGGGAGAATGGAAGAAAACGGTGGCAGCTTTGTCTGCACACTGGAGGCTGAGCAGTATTTGGCAACCCTGAGTGTCATCACCCATCCAGTCCTTTATTTCTCCCATTTAATTTTTTTCCACTATTTGGAGCCGTACTAATGTGAATATTCAGATGCAAATTGAAGTGGATGGGCCACAAATCTGCTCGAAACAAATTGATGGCCATTTCTTAGACAAATAATTTGGACCCAATATAAATGAATCATATTTAGGACTGCTATTGCTGTAACAATTAATTATCTGGCATAAATGGAGCCATCCCAAACTTGTCAATAAATGTGTTATTTTATTCATCAGTATATGCTATCATGATTTATCCGGATCCATATCCAATCTTCCACTGTAGTAGTAAAGGTAAGGATTTATTTTTCCTTATCGAGTAAAATCCTGCCTGTGTTTCACAGACTCCTGTCCAGTGCTTATCACTTGTTAATTGCTACTATCATGGGACTGCTTGCAGTGGCAAATATCAGTGTAAGAAAACTGATATAATTTATGAGTTCAAATAGAGCCCATGTATGCAGGTGTTAATATCACCTTATTACATACTTGAGCTCGGCAAAGGTGCAAAATAAAAGAAAAGAAAATAAATCAAAGCCAAATACTGCTGCTATTCACATTTCTGATGTTTGCTCTTAAATTCTCAGTCTATACATTACATAAATCTAAGTTTGTCTGCAAGTCAGTTTGGCTTCGGGTTAACTGGTTGCTAAGTAGATTTTGCCCTTTGTAAAGGTGAGTCTGGTTATTACTCAAATGTTTGCTTCAGGCCGGTCTCCAGGGTAGATCATAAAATGTTTTGTATCCTGGCTTAAATATTTGAGGAGTGTCTGACTTATTTGGCAGTCAATTAAGTGGAGGTAAAAAGTCTAGCGAATACATACCCTAAGGACATCTGCATGATAGATGATACTTAAGCAACTACCGAAGGTGTCAATCATGCCCTGACTTATTTTTAATTATTGTCACTCTGTGCAGAATTTTCTTGGGTACAATGCCTTTGCAGTGAATACGGTTACCTGGATTTTCCACTAAGTTAACTTTCTCCCAAACAGCCAACTTCCATCCACTGACATCCCGAGTCCGAATAGTTATTTTTGGGAAATATATCAGAAGGGCAACAATGACAGAATTAGATCACGTGTAAGGATGTGTCTCTGGAGACTAAGATCGTACATTCATGAGCTGAGCAGAGCAGTGGAAGACAAAACTTTCTGGAGGTGGATCATTCATAGGGTCACCATGAGTTGGAGGCAACTTGACAACACATAAAAACAACAATAGAAAAGTTATATTTTGGACTACATATACCAGAATCCCCCACCTGACATGGCCATAAACCATATTTGGGTCACAATCTCTTCAAACAGAGGATGCCACCATAGAGACATACTCCTTCCTTACATGAAATTCAAATCAGCAAATTCTTGTTAAATTATTATTAAAATCAAATTTGTACTATCATTAATGATGTTGTTATTGATTATTATACTGTTCAGTTGTATTACTGAATTATGAAATTAAGTGCACTATTTCTGCACCTGATAAATGGACGCCTTCCCAACCTTGGGTCTCCAGATATTCTTGGACTATAACTCCCGGAAATCCTGGCCAGCAAGACGAGTGGTGAAGGCTTCTGGGAGTTTCAGTCCAAGAACACCTGGGGACCCAAGGCTGGGAACCACTGGCTTAAAGTAGGAAGAGATGGGTAAGTGGGAAGAGATACTTGCTGGTTTGATTGTGTTGAGCAGGGGGTTGGACTTGATGGCCTTGTAGGACCCTTCCAACTTCACTTTTCTGTGATTTCTGTGATGCCACTCTGAAAACAATGGCATTGATGATGACGAGGCTGCTGCTGCTGCTGCTGGGTCATGGCAACAGCAGCTTCTTTCTCCAAGCCAGTTACCTGACTACCCAGTATTATTGCTTCTTAGGGCTTGGCTTTGAAGGTCTTAGAGGTCAGGGCATTATGGAGACGGGTGATTGTGGCAGCCTCAGAGGAAGAAGCCAGTGGTGGTGGTGATGGCCAGCTCAGGTATCAGGGAGTGGGAAGCAGTGGCTGCTCTATTGCTGGTCTCCAATGTTGTAGCACCCGTGGTAACCACTTCGCCCTGCTTACTCATTAATGGTTAACTGCTTAGCAGGTCCTTCTCACAAAGCATCTTGTCCTTCTCAAAACAGCCCAAACTGAAAATAAATACTGTATTTTTCCGTGTATAAGATGTCCCCATGTATAAGACGCCCCCCCCCACTTTTCTAATCCAAAATTAAGAAATTTAAGTGGGGCTTAGCAAGTGTAGGGGGAAAGGGATCAAAGTTGCGCAGGATCGCTTTGATCCCTGCTTTCCCCTCCACTTGTTTTTGTTCTCTCCTCAGCTTACTTCTGTGTACAAGACGACCCTCAATTTTTAGTCTAAAGATTTTAGACAAAAGTATAGTCTTATACACAGAAAAATACAGTAACTTGCCGGTTGGACTAATTCTAGATGGCATTCATGTTGCTGTCGGAGACACTCCTTGCCCCTCCCTTGATGCGGCCCCCTCCTCTCCCAAACTTAGAAGCTTGTGTTCAAAAGATAAAACAGAAAGAACTCCATACCACACTCCATAGTTTTCCATCTGATAGATGCATACTGTTTGAACAGAGCAAAAGTTGCAAATCCTGGTTGATACCGTGATCAGCTGATACAGTGGGCAGCCAGGATCAGCTGCAGGGGCCTGAAAGCAAACAGGGCAGCAGTCTTCATCCTATAAAGTCGGCTCTCGCCATAGAGAATGTTTCAAGGTCCTATATTAGGGGAATGGGTTCTTGGGTGCTGTGAAGGAAACATTAAGGGGAAACTTATTACTCAGATACACTGCAGTTTGGGCCCAGATCAAATTTGTTAAGGAGATACAAAACCCACACATGTATATAGATTGAGATAAGATCACAGCTCCCACAGTAACTAGTATGGCCACTGGAAGTTCCATGGAGTTCCTTTCCCCCCCCGATGATGTCTAAAGTACATAAGAGGGCCAGCTGAGGAATACAGTGCAAGAGGGTTTCACCACCACCCTATTCAGTCCTTACACTCCTTGCTAACTTGAGTGTAGTGGACAGCCTCAAACTTTTACTTGAAATAAAGTTCAGCTGCCAGTCCAGTCTGCTTCTGTACCTGGAATGGGGAGAAGTGCCACCTTCTCCTTTACTTGAGACATCAGAATGTCTTGGGATGCCAAAGTTGGCTTCCTAGGGACTCCGTGTACCATGAAAAGAGCCAATGATGGTTGCTGTGAGTTGCCGGTTGCCCAGAAGTGTGTTAAGCTCTCATTGTTTATGAGATCGCTAAAACCATCTTCCATGAATTTATCTAGCCGTAGACCTTGAAGGAGGCACCCTGAAGCACTTCTCCATCTTTTCTAGTTTAGCAATACAATAGCAACTCAATTCCACAGAGAGCTACCATACAGATACAGTGTACAGCACACTGTTATCAGTTTCTTTGATAGATTGCCTTAATTTTTCAAAGTGCACAGGACACAAGAGGATTCTATATAAGAAATGTTGAAGAGCTTTTTGTATTTGTCTTAGGACAAGGCTAACATTTTCCAGACCGAAAGAAGAGCTTCACCAGGCCAATAAACTATATTACATTGTACGTTTTGTTTACTCTCATCCTGTGCATCAGATTTTTATGGGTGGGCTGGGCCCTGTAAGGGAACATTTTCCTTTAAAAAAAAAATAAAGGCAAAGAAAAAGCAAGTGAATTTCAGTCGCTGTTTTCAAACGCTCTGCTTCAGATGTTCTGCTTTGTTTGGCATTGTTGACAATTTGCCGCGATTGGAAATGTTAGAGGTGTCACATCAAAACAGATATTTTTGTTTTGACAAAAATGACAAAAATCTCATAGCACTTTCTCTTCTCTTCCCTTCTTTCTTTCTTTTTTCTTTTTTTCTTTTTTTTTTTAAAAAAACAACCTTAAAAACATCTCTGGGTGCAAATGGTAATTCTCACATTTTACAGAAGCTCAGCTTGGCTGCAGAAAGAACCTTTTGATGTTAAATACGAGTCTTCCTTGTGACAAGTAATCTGTTCTGCTATCAGACATTTTTGGACTACTGCCAAACCACGTTGGCTAGGGGATTCTGGGAATAGTAGCAGTCCAAATCAAGTTTTCCGGACTATGGAGGTTGTTCTCTGCACTTTATAGAGGATTTCCAATGTAGAGAATGTCAATTTCAAAAGAAATTCAGCCCTTTGGTAGCGTCTGTAAAGTTCCAGTGAAACCCAGAGTGGATTTGCCACCAGCCCATGAAATTAGAGCCACTGTACTTCTGGAATGAATAAATCATTTGATCCTTGCCGGATCTAAGAGGAGCTATCTTGTCTTGAGCCTGGTTGTGATAGACCTCTCATGTAACCATGCTTTTCAGAAGCTGTAACAGTGCCTTTAGCAAAAGGTGAAAGATTTATACGGGAGGAATTAAAGAACCTCATAATGAGGGTGAAAGAGTGCAAAAAACGGTCTGAAGCTCAACATCAAAAAACTAAGATCATGGCCATTGGTCCCATCACCTCTTGGCAAATAGAAGGGGAAGATATGGAGGCAGTGACAGATTTTACTTTCTTGGGCTCCATGATCCCCGCAGATAGTGACAGCAGCCACAAAATTAAAAGACGCTTGCTTCTTGGGAAGAAAGTAATGACAAGCCTCGACAGCATCTTAAAAAGCAGAGACATCACCTTGCCAACAAAAGTCCGAATAGTCAAAGCTATGGTTTTTCCTGTAGTGATGTATGGAAGCGAGAGCTGGACCATAAAGAAAGCCGACCACCAAAGAATGGATCCTTTTGAATTGTGGTGCTGGAGGGAGACTCTTGAGAGTCCCCTGGACTGCAAAGAGAACAAACCTATCCATTTTGAAGGAAATCAATCCTGAGTGCTCACTGGAAGGAGAGATCCTGAAGCTGAGGCTCCAATACTTTGGCCATCTCATGAGAAGAGAAGACTCCCTGGAAAAGACCCTGATGTTGGGAAAGTGTGAGGGCAAGAGGAGAAGGGGACGACAGAGGATGAGATGGTTGGACGGTGTCACCGAAGTGACCAACTTGACTTTGACCGAACTCTGGGAGGCAGTGGAATACAGGAGGGCCTGATGTGCTTTGGTCCATGGGGTCACAAAGAGTCGGACACGACTTAACGACTAAACAACAACAACAAATAGTGCCTAGCCAAGAGAGAGAGAGAGAGAGAAATAGAAAGAAGGATGTCATACAGCAGTGGTTCCTAACTTTTTTCACTTGTTTTGCCTTTGGCAGCCCTTCTCCAATAAATTATACCCTTCATATTAGCAAAAGGTTTGAAATTAATATGGTTGCTGTTATTTCAAATTTATATGTTGTAACTATCAATAAATAGCCCGATAATGGGATTAAAAAAGCAATGGAAGTAATAAGGTGAACAGACAGTGCTGATATCAATGATCCATAGGGGCCCTTCCAGCTTGTCAATTCAAAAGTTATTATTATATATTAACATTCAAAACTTAAAAGAATTCAAGTAAATAAAAGCAGGCAGTTCCATGAGCACTGTTCAGTAAGTGATTCCTTTCAGGTCTTCTGCAATGTGTTTACTTGAATTCTTTTAAGTTTTGAATGTCAATATATAATAATAACTTTTGAATTGACAAGCTGGAAGGGCCCCTATGGATCATTGATATCAGCACTGTCGGTTCACCTTATTATATATATGCCAGTACCAGCATGACAAAAGGGATGTGGTGGTGCTGCGGGCTAAACCGCAGAAGCCTCTGTGCTGCAGGGTCAGAAGACCAGCAGTCATAAGATCAAATCCACGCAACGGAGTGAGCTCCCGTCACTTTGTCCCAGCTCCTCGCCAACCTAGCAGTTCGAAAGCATGTAAACGCAAGTAGATAAATAGGTACCACCCCGGTGGGAAGGTAAAATGGCATTCCCTACTCACGCTGGTCACGTGACAATGGAAACTGTCCTCGGACAAGCACTGGCTCTACGGCTTGAAAAACGGGATGAGCACCACCCCCTAGAGTCGGACACGACTGGACTAAAAATGTCAAGGGGAACCTTTACCTTTACCTTTTACCAGCATGACAGCACTTGAATGTTTGCAAAGTGGAGGAGAATGGAAGCTGAGCATGTGAGGGGTGTGCCACGGAGCATGCACACTGTAGAGTCTAACACTATTATGTGCCTTTCCCCACCATTATTGTCCTGGGTCATACCCCTGGGGGTACATACGCCCCAGGCTGAGAATCACTGCACTGGAGTGTCTTACCAACTTCCATTTCTTAGTCCTTCAGTCAATTCTCACACCCAGGAGACAATTCACAGCCATTGTATAATAAACCAAAGGTTTGCTACGCCTTGATGGGTATAATAGACTACACTTTTTTTGTCTGCCACCATTGATATCTAGCACGGATCCTTTCTGAGTCTTTGCTGCTATGGTCTTTTGTTTCTCCTGTAATTTTAAGCCGTTTGGATAGATGATGTTCAGGGCAATTAAGCTACTGATCACTCTATCCATTTCCCAGTAAAACGCCGACCACAGTGAGGTCGTTACTTCTTTGAAACAATCCAGTATTCTTGGAAGTCACATCTTCTCCAGATTGTTAATAAGGAGCATTCATTGTTCCCTCACCCCCTTGCCATGCACCGATATTATTAACATGCTTCCATAATTCACTCTTTATTAGCCACTTAATACTAATAGCATTCTGTTGCTCCATTTATCGAATGCTCATCTAGCTCTAGAACATAACAACCAGGAACAGCCAGAGTTTATTAGGAGTGCATCAATTACGCATGCTGGAGGAAAAAAAAAAACATTTTCCTTTTGGTCTGAGTTTGGTTGTTAAATGCATATGTGAACAATGGAACAGAAATTAATGCTGCTGAAAATTTGTTTCACTTCAGCCTGCAAGGCTCTTGGACTACTGCACGTTTATCTACAGGAGTGCGGTGAGGATATCTCTCTCTCTCCATCCCACCATCTCTCTGTGTGCGAATGTGTGTGTGTGCATTTTGCCATATACAACACAGTGAGAACCTGGAATACTTTTAGGGTGTTTTGGATCACTTATGGTGGAGTTTGGTGCAAGTTATTTTCTATTGATCATACAATGTACAGGAGCTCATGAACCAACCTTGATCTATCTATCTATCTATCTATCTATCTATCTATCTATCTATCTATCTATCTATCTATCTATCTATCTATCTATCTATCTATCTATCTATCTATCTATCTATCTATCTATCTGTCTGTCTGTCTGTCTGTCTGTCTGTCTGTCTGTCCGTCCGTCCGTCCGTCCGTCCGTCCGTCCGTCCGTCCGTCCGTCCGTCCGTCACATGCCATGAAGCTTCCTCTGTCATAGTGCCCCTATGAATAAATGACTTCAAGGTTGCGGCTTCCTTTATGGAAGCCATCCATCTCATCTTTGGTCTTCCTCTTTTCCTGCTGTCTTCAACTTTTACCAGCAGTATTGTCTTTTCTAGATAATTTAATTTCCTCATGATGTGTCCAAAGTATGATAGCTTCAGATTTATCCTTTTCACTTCCAGAGAAAGCTCAGACTTTATTTGATCTAGGACTCATTGTTCATCTTTCTAGCAGTTCAGGGTATCTAAAAAGCTCTGCTCCACCACCATATTTTAAACAAACCAGTTTTTTTCCCTGTCTGCTTTCTTCACTGTCCAGCTTTTGCACCCATATATAGTAATCAGGAATACAATTGTCTGGATGATCTTGGCCTTAGTTTCCAGTGACACATCCTTAAATTTGATTATCTTTTCTAATTCCTTCATTGTTACCCTTTTGAGTTTTGGTCTTCTAATTTCTTGGCTGCAGTCTCCATTTGGCTTGAACCAAGGAATACAAAATCTTTAACAATTTCACTTTCTTCCTTATCAACTTTGAAGGTGTGCATATAATAGGTAGATCTATCTCTGACTATTTTAAGCACACACACACACACACACTTGCATAACCATCTAATGCTATAAAATCATTCAAATACTTGTACTTGTATATACAGCCTAGACAGTATGTGCATTGTTAAAGATGTCCATCTGCAGAAATTTCTATTCAAAGAGTCTCCTGTCCCACTGGAGTGAACAAATGGTTCCAAATGTTATTCTAACTGGTAGAACATTGTTGTTGTTGTTTAGTCTTTTAGTTGTGTCCCACTCTTCGTGACCCCATGGACCAGAGCATGCCAGGCCCTCCTGTCTTCCACTGCCTCCCGGAGTTGTGTCAAATTCATGTTGGTTGCTTCGATGACACTGTCCAACCATCTCGTCCTCTGTTGTCCCCTTCTCCTCTTGCCTTCACACTTTCCCAACATCAGGGTCATTTCCAGGGAGTCTTCTCTTCTCATGAGATGGCCAAAGTATTGGAGCCTCAGCTTCAGGATCTGTCCAACACTCAGGGTTGATTTCCTTTAGAATGGAGATACATACTAGAACATAGACACATACTAATTCAAGGAGACTCTTTTTAAGGAAGATTGAGGAGTTTGGTGTGGTTTTGGAGATTGGGCAGGAGAGTGGTGGTTGAGAGTGGATAAGGGAGAATGTTTGTTTAAGAGTTCACAACACTGCTTGTTCTGTCAACATCTGTAACAATAAACAATTTCTATTTGGTTCTCTTAAAAATGATGCATTGCCTGGACCTCTATTATTAATAATAAACAATGTTGATGTAATCAACTGGTGGCAGCTCAAAGACACATACTGTGAGCTCTTAGTTTGGTGAAACAATCCATTGCCACGTGGGCTGCCCTTTTATTGCATTCTAACTCTTTTGCTTAAAAGGGGTGGGAGGTTCACTTTTTGGCCTGGGGTGCTTAAATTACAATTTCAAAAGATCAAGATTACATGTGTCGACTTGCTAGCCGGGGTTTATGAGAAGAGGTATTGGGGTATCATAGCATCTCACATATCTACTTAATTATCTCAATAGATAATGATGAGATGAAAGATCTCTTTGCATAGGTGTATAGTGGCCCTTGCCTTTTCCAGAGATGAGCCATCAGCTCCAATTCTTCCCCCAACAGATCTTTTTGAATTCATGAAGACACAACATCTTCCTTTTTTCTAATCTTCAAGAGTTCACAGCTCAAGGTACCAAGGACAGTGAATTGCACGGTGTGACAGTCTTGGCATTTTGACATCTCTCTCTGGATTAGA
>NC_135788.1:13472500-13575000 GCF_051106095.1 Pogona vitticeps
GCCTGTGTGGCTTTAGGCAAGCTGCACAGTCCCGGGGCACCCCCAGAAGAAGGGAATGGCAAACCACTTCTGTGTACTCTCTACCTAGAAAACTCTGAAAAGAGTCCCCATGAGTCAGAATCAACTTGATGGCACACAGTTACCATAGCTCAACCAAGGAACTGATAGAAAAAACAACAAGATTTGCGGATGAGGCCATAGTTACTGCCAGAAAGCAACAGTAATTTGAAACTACTACTGAGGAAAGTCAGAGATGATCATGGAAAATTACAGCTGAACCTTTAAGAAGACAGGAATCAGAAGAATTACATAATTTTATGTGGACAATGGGAAAATAAAAATACTTACAAAAGTTTCTTTACCTCAGTTCTGTCATCAGTCCAGATGGAGGTTGAAGCCAAGAAATCAGAAGATTTAGACTGGGGAAAAAAGGTAAAGGTAAAGGTTTCCCTTGACATTTAGTCCAGTCGTGTCCAACTCTAGGGTGCGGTGATCATCCCCGTCTCCAAGCCATAGAGCCAGCGTTTGTCCGAAGACAGTTTCCGTAGTCACGTGACCAGCGTGACTAGACATGGAACACCGTTACCTTCACACCAAGGTGGTACCTATTAATCTACTCGCATTTACATGTTTCGAACTGCTGGGCTGGCAGGAGCTGGGACAAGCGATGGGTGCTCACTCTGTCGCGTGGATTAGATCTTACGACTGCTGCTCTACTGACCATGCAGCACAGAGACTTGTGCAGTTTAACGCAGAGCGCCACCACATCCTTTATCAGACTGGGAAACGCAGCTCTAAAAGAACTAAGAAAGGTCTCTAGGAGCAAGGATGTGTCATCAGAGACAAAGGTCAGTGTTCTCAGTTCTGTGGTATTTCCAGTCACTTTATATAGATGTAAAAGCTGGCTGGTGAAGGAAGTCGATGGGGCAGGGGGATCAATTTGTTTCATGTGGGGTTGGAGGAGAGCTCTGCAGTCTATGGACTGCTAGAAAGACAAATGCGAGTTTGATCAAATCAAGACTTCACTCTCTCTAAAGACAAACATGAAAAGATTGAGGTTAGAGTACATTGGGCACATCATGAGAAAATGAGACTCTCTAGAAAAGACAATGATGCCTGGAACAGTGGAAGGCAACAGGAAAAGAAGAAGATCAACTATGAGATGGATTGCCTCAACAAAGAAAGCTATGGCTTTGAGTTTGCAAGGAGACATGAGCAGATCTCTTAATGAGAGGACTTTTGGAAGATAGTTAATTAATCAGGTTTCCATAATTTACAGGTGACTTGATGGCACATAACAGCAGCTGCAACAACAACAAACAAACAACAAACAGCAACAACACTTAGGAGATGGAAGAGTAGATGCATCTTGGAAAAATTAACTCCCAGCTTCAAGGAATAAAAAAGACCAATTCACCACCATGTAGCATCTCACATTTTGACAGCTAAATCCAGTATTCTCTAAATCCCACAAAATGCAAAGGTAGTCATGTTGGCTACAAAAGAAAAAAAAAACCCATTTTAGGGCAACACTTTTTAAAAGTCAGCTGAAGAGTCCCAAAATGTTTGGAAGTTTTTAATTTCTTAGGAACTGTTTGTTAGAAATTTTCTAGCAGCAGCTATAGAAGCTACCCTGAAGCATTTTCAGCACTATATACTGTTATTTTCTTTTTGTATTTGTTTGTTTGCAGTTGCTACTCTTTTTTTTTTTTTTTTTTTTTTTTTTTTTTTTTTTTTTTTTTTGCTACCAAGCTATGGTCCAAAATAGTAAATGTTCTAGCTTTGGAAATCAGAGATATAAACCTGTACTTGTCCTGTCCTTGCACATGAAGCCTGGAAATGCAAAATTATTCTCCTTACCCCACAAGACTATGCTACTTTTGGCAAGAGAAGAGAAGAAAACAAAAATGATCTGTTGTGCAAATTAAGCAAAATCATGAAAAGAATGCAACTTAACCAGATGGGAAAGAATCACTGAATGGGTTGTTTGTGTCTTCTTTAACAATTAGGCCTTCACTTCCTCCAAATGTGTTCACTTTGCTTCTCAAAAGGAAAAGGCACTTGTTTTCATGAAGAGACATTGAACTCTGTGTATTGCAGAGACATTGACAAGAATAAATAGTTTCTTTGTCTCACTCCTACCTGGAGTTAAAGAATCTCTTGGGGCCTGAAAATTCCTTATCAAGGTGTTTTGTTGAGTTGACACAGCCTAAACAGATGAGAATGAAAAATTTCACAAGCATTCTTTACATTTCTACTTTCAGTTCATGTGAAATCTGAGGAAGAGATGAAGTCTCATGTTGTTTTAAAAAAGGGGAGTTAGGGATATCTGTTATTAGAGCTCAGTAGATTTCACCCAGTTAATTATTTTGTGGCCTTCCTCAGGGGGTATTAAAATGAAGAAAGAAACAATAAATCAGTTATAATCATCATATATCCATAAGACAATGAACTAAATATATGTGTATGTATCTAATGAGACCAGTACAGCTTGCGTTGACTAAAGAAACTTGAATGGATATTGATGGTGGGAATTAAGTACCATTTTGCAGTTTTTGGTTTTACTTTCTCCCTCACCCAATGTCCATGTAAGAACAGCTGAAGACAGTGTTTCTGAGGTAATGTCTATGCCCACTGTTGCACTGGGACTCTCAGAGCAGTTGAGATGATCACCCTTTTTTTTAGGGAATGAAAAAGAATATGTCAAACTGACTCACCCACAAAGCCTTCGGGCAAAACACATAATTCTTTTGGCTCTGTCAGGGACTGAATAAATCACCGATAAGTGGGTTAAAATGTCAGCACCCAATGGGATTGGAAGGAGAGAAAAAAAATCTGCTACCTTTCTGCATTTAAGGGAGATGCTAAACGGCAGTGCTACAAGCACCCCAACCATGCAATGGGGCAAATTAAATAACTAACGAGCATGAATATATATACATTTTATTCCCTTGTAATAAGTTGGCAGAAGATCTCAAGGTGACAGAGGTTAAAGACTTGTGAATGTGAATGATGGCGTTAAGAGGTTTTCAGAGTCTGTTTATTAATAGCTCTCGCCCTTTCACCTCAGCAGCATTCATCACAGTACAGTTAAAATACCATCTCCCTTCATCCGTCACTAGGATTCTTCTCGCACACATGAAGATGGAAGGCTGAGGAGGGAAGAAACTCAACTGTCTGTTTCTACAGTTCCAAAGTCACTTTTATAACTTTTAATGCCAAAAGAAGATTCTGTAACTCAGAGTAGGGAGTTGCTTGGGGGGAAAAAAACTTGTCTCCCAACATTGAGAAGTCATCAAGAGGTGGCCTTTAGACTTCCTGAAGACCTTCATGAACCCATGGATTATCAAAGACAATCTTCCTTCCTACAAACAAAGTGGAAAGTTTTCACAGGCATAGATGGTTTCGGCAGGGTGGGAGTTGCCTCTGTGTAAACGGTTTGATTTTAGTTATGAAAGAAATGTAAAGGGGAAGTACCCTAATGCTATCACAACCGTTAAATGTAGCTACGTACAAGAAAGAACTTTTAATTGCTGCTTGCTTCAGTGTTCTGCACTGTTCGCATATGTATATATGTCTGAAAACACACACTGAGATTATTTTTAGACTGCATTAAATAACACTGCTTCCCATCCTGCTGCCAGAAACATATCTCATTTCTGAGCACTCTGTCTGTGCTCCATTGCAGTTTGTTGGATATCCAACAAACTGCAACAGAGCACAGACAGAGTTCTGACTCCTGTCCTCTGAAGATGCCGGCCACAGAGACTGGCGAAACGTTAGGAAGAAAAACCTTAAGAACACGGCCAAACAGCCCGGAAAACCCACAACAACCATCGGATCCCAGCTGTGAAAGCCTTCGATAATATGATTAATGAATTTCTTTATAAAATGTAGTTTGGAAATGAGTGCAACTGAATGCTGAATGGCAGTGTCAATTCAGAAGACCTTTGAACAATAAAAGCCTGAAAGTCCAGTGATGGACACACTATCATGTAGAGTAGAGTAGTCATACACCTATTCAAGTATTTTAAAAAATTCATCTGTAGAACTGTTATGGACCTGGGCATTAACTCCTTGTTGTTGTTTTTTTGTTGTTGTTTTTGGGAGTAATTTAAAAGGGTTCTTTGGGGGTTTCAGGGTGCTCGAATAGATGAATGGAGAAACATGAATGGGAAACAGGGAGAGGCTTTCTCTTATGCATAAAACCGAAAAAATGGTACATGAAAAAAATATGAAAATGAAACAGGCACAACTTGAAAGTAATATGAAAAAATATTGATGTCTGCATCCTTATCTAAAATATTTAGATGTGTAACAGCCTTTCCTGTGTTCAGGAACTGTAATTGCATATAATCCCTGTTCATGAAAAGGACTTTAACCACGTTGTTTACAGTCCCTCTTGGGAACTTGCACAATTGAGAAGATTAAGGGTCTAGAACCTTTTCACAGACACTTTCAGCTTTCGATGCAAATCTTTATCGGCCTTGTCCTCCCACAAGAATGAAAAATCACAGCATTTGTCTTGAGATAATTTGTGGAGCTCTCAGGAGGAGAAGGAAACAAAACAAGAATTAAACAAAATAATGCTATAACACAAATAATGCAAATTTTGCAAAATGAGAATCCTTAGTTATGACGTATTTACTACTATTCTCATATTTTTAAACATTCACCCAGTCCTTCTGCTCTTGACACACCTTCTATAATTGTGACTTTGCCACTCAAAGACAAAGGATGTGACTTTTGCTCAAAGTCATGTTCCACAAATTAAGGAGACTTTCGTGGAGGGAGGAAATAGCGCTCTTTGACTCTCAGTTATATGGAGGTGAGAATCTTGTGGGGCTTTCAGGTTCCTTGCTAAGATGTCCTGTTGAGTAGAGACAGCCTAAATACATGAGAACAAAGCATTTAGAAATTGCTCCAGCAGAAATTGGTACTCAAGCAGTGCAAGAGATCGCTCTGCTAGAGATCTCTGTTCAGGAGCTCTCTACCAAAGAAGGCTAACTATCTCATCTAACTACAAACCCCAGAATTCCATAGGTTGACCTACCTATGGAAAGTACTGCAACTCTCTAGTGTAGACTACTACACTGTTTCATCTGTCCCTGCCAGTTTGTCCTTCGGAGGAACCAGTGTTTGGTGCTTCCAGCCCTTCCTCCTCTGGCAGTCACCCACTCAAAGGCAACGACTGGAGGAGGTAGGGCAGGGAAGCCAGGGCATTGCCTCTGAGTGATTGCCTGCCAGAAGTGGGGCTGGAAAGCACTGAACACCTGTTTATCCAAAGGATGAACCACTGCATTGGTGGTTTGTGCCCATCTCTAGTGCAGACCCCCTCCCACTGCCGTCTTCAAAACTACAGAGAGATGTATTAGATTTTTATGTACATGACAGTACTTATAAATGAGTAGTTATACATATAAATCAGCACATTTTAAACAGATCCATGTCTTCTTGTTTTCTTTCTTTTTTGTGTGTGATATACAATTTCCCTCTTTCCCACAATGTGTCAGTGGCTTCACTTGCACAAAGGGAATTCTGCAGAGAGAAAACAAAACACAACTAAGGATATCATGCCTTCCAACATTTCACAGATGAAAGCAGAGATAGTCTTGTAGCAATGTTATTCTTGTGCCAAATATTAC
Organism: Pogona vitticeps; assembly: GCF_051106095.1. Taxonomy (NCBI): domain Eukaryota; kingdom Metazoa; phylum Chordata; class Lepidosauria; order Squamata; family Agamidae; genus Pogona; species Pogona vitticeps. The sequence continues at coordinate 13,478,146 of NC_135788.1, forward strand.
TTGATATATTTACAATACTGCGCTCTGTCAAACCATCTGACCACCTGGTTTATGCTTTATTAATACTTTGCTGCATAATATTCCAGCAATAGTCTTTAGTTATTCCCAATACATTTATGATATGGTCCTCCCAAAAGGGAAAAATACAGATGAAACTGAGATTGTGATTTATCAAGGATACGTTATGACAGAAAAGAGACGAAATAGTGGAGTGTAAGGGATTTACTCCATAGATGAAAACTTAGACCAGTTGTAATTTAACATGTAGGACTCTTGTCAACTTCATTCCATTTCTCATTTCTTCCCATTTCCACAACAATGTGCAAGTTTTTAAAAGTCTGTACAATCACAATCTCATGAATTATTCTGCTAATGCGTAGTATGAACCTTGTTCCTAACAGTGCAGTTTAACACAATTTCCCACAATGTGATTTGTACATCATTTTTACTGCTATATGCCTACTTTGCACACTTTGCCTAAAACAATATGTTCCTGCATTTGTTTTGAATAAATAATTGTTTTGGAATACCTAGGGAAATGCTGATGTTATAATACAGTATAATATTCAATGTGAGTTGAATATTGTCCTTCATCTCACATATTAGTTCAGAATGTGATAGATAAGTTCATATTGAAATGTAAGCCAAATGAACGTCTTCCTCACCTTTAATAATCATGTACTGTCATAATCATGTACACACAGGCTGCCTCTTCTCCAGAGAACTGAGCTCTCCAGTTAGCTCTCCTCACTTTTAGGCAGCTTATAAAAAGCACCTTAAGGTAAAGTAAAGGTAAAGGTTCCCCTTGACAATTTTTGTCCAGTCTTGTTCAACTCTAGGGAGCAGTGCTCATCCCCGTTTCCAAGCCATAGAGCCAGCGTTTTGTCCGAAGACAATCTTACATGGTCACATGGCCAGTGCGACTTAGACACGGAACGCTGTTACCTTCCTACCGAGGTGGTCCCTATTTATCTACTTGCATTTGCATGCTTTCGAACCGCTAGGTTGGCGGGAGCTGGGACAAGCAACGGGCACTCACTCCGTCGCGTGGATTCGATCTTACGACTGCTTGGTCTTCTGACCCTGCAGCACAGAGGCTTCTGCGGTTTAGCCCGCAGCACCACCACATCCCTTAAGTACCTTAACACCGATTTAAATGTAGCTTCTTGATGTTATTGTAAGTAGGAGCACACAATATAGCATGTATTGTTTTCCAGCTGAACAAATAATTTTAAGTCATTAAAAAAGTACAAATCTATATCTCTTTTGGATTAACAACATTTCTGCGAAGTCATCTCACTACTCCCTTTTATCCCTATCTTTCTGGAGTATTCCTAGCTGGCACTTGCATTTTTGAATATTTTACGTGTGGTTTTGCCCCCCTTCCCCTCCATTAATGTCAGCCCACTCTTGTTTCTTCTTTTTTTACAACTTCCTGTCCAAGGATCTCATCTTTGTGTTTTCCCAGTCCAGGGACATTTCAGTGGGTATCAGATTTTACAGTCATGACTCATCTTTGGAAAATCAGTGAAAATACAAGTCTTTTAAGCATCAGACACCTTGCTGACTATTGACCCCACTGAATGGCAATCTACTTCCTTCCACTTCGTTTTTGTCTTATAAAATCCAGATCAGTAACACAGGATGAAGCAGCAGCTCCAATTAACCCTCATTAGATGGGTTATCATCACAACAAGATGGGCATACCATGGTTCCATGCAACGGGAAACCCCTTGGAGTAATTCAATTACAAGGACACCCATTTCTCTCTTTGCTGGGAGCATTCTGCATCGTCCAAACAGGAAGAAGGTCTTTAGCACAACATAATGAGAAGCTTTCCTACCGCACATGCAATTACATGCTGCATGCTTCCCTTTATTAAAGGATTTCTTTGTCGTACGATGTGCCAAATTAGTTGCATGTGTGAATTGTTTTCACAGTGCCCTCCACTATTTGGGACTCTGGAATGCTTCATTGCATTAACCTCACAATTAACTCTTGGCATGCGCAGGTGCATGGATGTTCTTCCCTGACTAAAGACAATCCTGGTCCATGGCCAGAGGCCCCCTTTGTGGCTGAAGAAAGATATATAAGCCACATCTGCTTTTTGTTTGCAGTGTGTCTGTCTTAGGAGAGTTGTATAACTGCGGGAAACTGTGGAGTGAATATCAGCAGAGCGGTTGAAAGCGTTGGGAGCATCAACATAAAATCTGCCGCCAAGTCTCTTGAATTGGAACAGGATTGGTTTTCAGGCCAAATTGTAGACCTCATTTATGAACGTGAAGTGCGGGATGTGGGGGGGGGGGGGAGAGAATGTTTGTATGTGTTGGTCCAAATATAAGCGAGAGGTTAAAATAATACAGGGCACAAATATTTCAGGACGTCTTGTCACAATTAAGGTTTGCCATCTGAAGAGAAGCTGTCTGTTTCACATGGTTTTGCAGGATAGGAAAACAGTCATCAAGGTTCAAGATAAACAGAAATGAAGGTTTCTGGAATGGAAAAAGAGTGTGAAGCTTATTAAAGCAAAAGAGGGAAGAAAAGTGACATAATGTTAGTAGTAGTGAAAGGAAAACGGTCATCTGGAAGCTATTTTAACAGCACTATTTATTTAGATCCAATTTAATAAAAAGGTTGTCAGCAATGGCTTCCTTACAACAAGCCAAGTAGGATTTTGTCCAAGAAGAAGAAAAAGGAGGAGGAGGAGAAGAAGAAGAAAAATAAGCCTACAATCCTATATACACCTTCCTGGGAGTAAATTCTCTTGAGTTCACACATCTGAATATGCATGCCCTGGATTGTGTAGGATGGTAAAGCAATCAAACTTTAATAATTACATCTACTCATGCCAGCACCACTGCTGAAAACTCTAAATATGTTCTTTTAGAACCCCGTTGATCTACAATCTACTATGGGATCTACTATATTTTATGTTATTGTAGGTAAGAATAGCATCTCAGAATGCAGTGAACACCAAGGAGAAAGGCTAGGGAACCATAAGGATATTGGGAGACCCTAAAAAGAAGGGGGAATGGCCTTTCCACATGCCTTAGATCAGTGGTCCCAACCTTGGGCCTCCAGATATCCTTGGACTACAACTCCCAGAAGCCTTCATCACAACCTCTGCTGGCCAGGATTTCTGGAAGTTGAAGTCCAAGAACATCTGGAGGCCCAAGGTTGGGGACCACTGCCTTAGATGACACAAGGGGAGATCTCTTTTAGCGAAATACAAATAATAGATAGTAAAATGTGGAGTTCTGGACTAGAAGGTTCCAGGGGTGTGGTGGGCTAGAAAAATGGTCCTGGGGACTGCGTGTTCCTCACTTAGAAAGAAAGAGATGTGAAAGATGGCTGTGAAATGAGGCAGGGAAGCTCCCATTCCAAATCCTGACACAACCCATGTGCTGTACACGAATGAATTACATGGAAATACATAGACTGGAATAAATTATCCTTTAGATTTTGCCGTTCTCCAAATGTTATGATGCCGTCTTCCCCTCAGCGGCCATGTTAAAATGTATTTGAAAGACAACTTATCTCAACTTCTTCTTTCTGATTGTTGTAATTTGTTTGTTCTCCCAATCAGTCAGTTAATGAACCAGTGTCCTTCCTAGATTGCCTGCTTACAGCATGAGTATAATATATATTATAGTATAGTGTGTTATAAATGTATTATATATATTATATATATTACATTATATATATATAATTATATATATTACATTATAAGTAAATACTGTATATAGATTCAACATACAGGTATATTTATTGAACATACACTAGAGGGCACTCTTAATACCTATTGTATATGATGATGACTATTAGAATGTAATTTCTCCTTCCTTAAAATGTTCCTAAATGTTGCCTACACTGACAACTTTTTTCACACTTTTAAAAATGTTGCTAGTCCTTGTGAAAGCCTTTAGAACATGATGATTGGAACACTTTAAGTAGTTTGAGTTACAACAGCCATAGACACAAGAGGCGACACATCTGTAAAATGGCACGCCTGGGGTTCCCCCCTTATTATTGTTACTGTTATTGTTATTTACATTAATATCCCGCTTTCCTACTAAAATGTTAAGCGGCTAATAGGGCTGAAAGGGGCTAACAAAGACAAAAAGCAAACTAAAAACAGAAAGGATGTTTTTTTTAAAAAAAAAATAAGAAATAACAGATTATAATACAGTGGTGCCTCACTTGACGAGGATAATTCATTCCATTGAAATTGCTGTTAAGTGAAATCCTCGTCAAGCGAAACAAAAAAGCCCATTGAAATGCATTGAAACCAGTTCAATGCGTTCCAATGGGCTGAAAACTCACCGTCCAGTGAAGATCCTCCATAGGGGCAGCCATTTTCAGTGCCTGCAAAGCAGGAAATGCGTCCTGAAAACACAGTGGGGAGCCATTTTGCACAGCGGGTGGCCATTTTAGAACCGCCGATCAGCTGTTTCAGAATCATTGTTTAGCGAAAAATCGGTTCCCGAAGAAGGGAACCAATCATCGTTAAGCGAATTTTCCCCATAGGAACATTGTTTTGCAATTGCAAAAGCGATCGCAAAAACTTCATTGTCAAGCGGTTTTGTCATTTAACAAGGCAATCGTTAAGCGAGGCACCACTGTAATCAGAGCAATTAAAGCAGTGCACCTGTTTTAATTCCCAAGCCTTGTGATGAGCTAGACAAGAACTCAATCCACTCAGTAGGTTCCCTGAACTGAATGGAAAAGCCCCCCCTTTTTTTAATGGAGGAAGGAATTTATATTTCAGGAAAACTGCTTTTAGGATGAACCAGTGGCTGTGGTTATCTTTACAAAAGCCTGCAAAATGCATAGTATGTTGTTAGCACTAAAAGTGGGATACCATGGATACACTGGTGGAAGGCTGCAGGAGTAACAGTTTTGCTGGTGAGGGTGGAATGCCTAAAATGGGTTACAGTCGTAAACTGGAGAGAAAATCAAACACTGCCAGCCATCCAAAGGAAGAGGATGGGAGGTTGTTTAGCTCTCACTGGTGGCATGTTCATCCTTTGTCCTCCAACAAAGGCGTTTCCTCCGAGCTGTGTGCCTTGCAAACTAAGCCCATATTTTCCACCCAACAACCAACCAGAGAATAAAGCAAGCTGCTTGGCAATAGACAGATGTGAAAAAAGCTCATGCTAGTACCAAATAGACCCCAAGGCAGCTCCATTTCTAAATGTAAACTAAGCACTTCGGCTAGTTTGATCTCGAGACTACATTAACAGGAACCGCATAGTTCGTGCGTGTATGTGTTCCTTTTCCTAAGCCGTCTCTTTTGTTTCTTTTCCAGATCCAAGCATAGAAGATGCAGAAGTGCTTTTATTTCTTGCTGGCCTATATTTAGGACTAACATTTTGGCTTGCAACAGGCTGTGCTTTGATATATAGATGACTTACATAGTCAGCTGAGTGGGAGGAATGGTTAGCTGCTGAGAGTACAGTAGCTAAGCCTTGACACTATTGACGAAAAGTCCTTTTATACTTAGCAAATACAAGATATGGAGCTGCTACCAAAATAATATACATATATATTCTCTTAATGCCCCTCCAAATATGGTATTTGGGGAAATAACTAATGGCAGTTGCCGGCATCAAAAGCATCAGGCCTAGATCCATCTGTGGCCCACTGCGCCAACCGACTCGTAAAGTTCTTAGTGATAAATCAGAATCTTACTCAGGTTTGCATAAGGTTTGCATAACTGCCACAGATCGTTGTGGCACCTCTTGGTTGTGCAAACAGGCACACAACTGTCAGCTAGCACAGAATCGGTCCGACCCCTTCCAAGCTTTGCCTCCTTCTTCTCCGAGTTCTCACTCGGATTCACCTAGATCTCGCATTTTTGTGTGAAATCTCAGAGAATGTGATGATGCTGACAGCCCTAATACCTGTTGTCGCAACGGTGACAATCAAGAGGAGAAAAACCTAGCTGGATAATTGGAGTGAGGTGTTATTTTGCTGTTGTTGTTGTTGTTTTGCCAGAGCTGCTCTTGCCAGGTCAAATTTAACACGGCTGTGGAACAACATGAATCTCAGTAGCTTCTCCTCCTGCAGGATAAAGAAAAGAAGCCTTTAATATTTGGGCCACTCCCCTTTCCCAAGCAATATGGTACACCCACAAACTTGAAACAGAAAAAGCTCCCACTCACCTGTTATATTCAATGTGGTTCCTTTTTCTTTAGACCTTAAATTCTAATTAAATTAATGTGCATTTAAAAGAGGGGGGAAGTCTGCCCGTTGAACTCTGACATAAAAATTGGAAAGTTACCTTAAATTAACCTTAGCCTTAGCAAATTTTTGAATGACGCACTGTTTTTATTAGCATGACCATCCTTTGTCCTCTCTGCCTCCTTGCTCTTGTTGTTTCTCTGCAATGTTTGCATTCAGGAGCTGTCTATCCTCTATGGCAGTGGTCCCCAACCCTGGGCCTCCAGATGTTCTTGGACTTCAACTCCCAGAAATCCTGGCCAGCAGAGGTGGTGGTGAAGGCTTCTGGGAGTTTTAGTCCAAGAACATCTGGAGGCCCAAGGTTGGGGACCACTGCTCTATGGGCCTGAGATCACAGAGGAGACAGTATGTAGACACTTTCAGAAGAAGACAGCCCAAAGTGAAGGTTCCCCACTTTTTGCATTGGGACAGCAGCATGTCAAGGACACTGTAACTTAAAAGCATGGCTCCCAACCTTGGGTCCCCAGATGTTCTTGGATTAAAACTCTCAGAAGCCATCTCCACTAGCCCTGCTGGCCAGGGGTTTATGGGAGCCAAGAAATCTGGGGACCCAAGGTTGGGAAGCACTGGCTTAAAACATAGCTCCAACCAGAACAGAATTGGGATTAACAGGTCACTGCTATAGGATTTTGAAAAAATGTGGTCTTGGTGAGCCTATAGTTGATTATAGGGGGGTGCAAAATGCAACTTGTGGGCCACATTCAGCTCCCAGAAACCCAAATACAGCCCCATACGTCCGCGTGTGCACACCCCAGATACACAACCCCCTTTTTAAAACTGCTATAGCTCAAAAAAAATCCTCTTGGTGTCCAAATCTGCCATGCTTTGGGAGCCCTCAGCAGTTGTATGCCCACACTTCAGCACATAACTTAAAAACAACAACAGCAACAAAGTGTGGTTGCTAGAAGTCATGAGGGACTTCTTCATTTTTTAAAGAAGGGGGATGCTTTATAAATGGGGGAGCGGGGTTGAGTGAGGTGCAGACGGCAGCACTCGCCTCCTGGATTCAGGGTGGGGTCTACAGCTTTTGGATCCCTGGGATTTCCCACAACATTGTGTGTAGGACTGTGTATTTTGGGAGGGGTGTAAGGCCCTTCCGTGCATCCAAACATTTTGATGGGACTGAGCTACATACAAGTTATATTCAGTCCACAGCTGCCTAAGCTGTAACAGCAAACAAACTCCTGACTTCCATCTAAGAGACATGTCTTGTGAAATTCATTTTGAGAAGAAGTGCTAGACTTTAACATCTAAGAGCAAATTTCCTGAGAAAATCCATCCCGCCATGTATTTTTGGACTAATTTTGGGACTTCAAGTTCTTCACACTAGTACAGACCTGATGAAGTGGTGTTTTAATCCATGAAAGCTTGTGTATAGTATGATGGTTGTTTAGTGGTCTTTAAAGGTATCACCTAAAGGGTTTTTTTTTTTTTTTTTTTTTTTTTGCATCTAAACTTTTGGTTATTTTTTTTTTGGTAGGGCAAAACCCATTGTTTATTAAATCCATAGCAAAGAGAGGATCTAGTTACCGGCCCATATGAATATTCACAGAGCTATTCATGTAACCAACGTCTGCTTCAATGGTACCAAAGAAACAGAGCACTTAGATCTGAGAAAATTTAGGGCATCGCAGGAAAACAAAGGGGAAGTGTTTTAATTTTTGTTTCTGACAGTTGGGAGGCTCTTGAGCAAAGCAACATCACACCAAGTCAGCCTTCTGGTATTCAGGATGGGCATTGTGTTGTTGGATGGTGTCGGCCTGTTGCCTTTTCTAAAAAAAAAAAAAATAACATATTTAGTCTTCTAACATCAACTTCAGTTACCTGTCTGACCTATTTTTGCAAGATTCATTTTTACTGTACTTTCCAGCCCAAGGATAAAAATTCTTCTTTGCCAACCTCACTGGGAAATTCTTTGCATGAGGGCTCCGCTGATATCACTATTCTGACTGTTGCCTGGGGCACAATTATAAGCACTGCTGTTATGTTATGTTGAAGTTTTGCAAATGACTTTTTATGCATGTAAAGAGCAAATACCATGAACTGCTCAGCCTTGCACACTTCACATATCCATGTATGTTTTCTTGTTGACCTAAACCTTGCAAAGATGCCAAATGAATCCAGCTGGATTTCTGTGGAGGCACTCCAATCTCTCCTACTGATGCTTTATTTTAATCGCTCAACTCCTGTAGTTGAAGACTTTATGTTGAGATGTCACGGAAGAAATACTGGTTGAGCAAACCATCTTATGGGTGTGTGTGAAAGCAAACATCCACATGGATTTTCACAGAGCTTGGGGGTGGGGAAATTGCTAGGGGGGTAGTGGATCATAATTCTAAGAAGTGCTTGCTTCAAACTTGCCCCTGGAGGTTGCTATTTTTGGACTTATAAACCCTCCAAATAGTTTTCCTCACTGGATTTTCAGGAAAGGTTCATAAAATTAGACTACTGGCCTGGGTATCTCGTTTTCAAAATATGCATAATGTTGAATCCTATGTTAATTATTTTTCACATGGATCCCTGTCATGATTTTTATTTTTTTATTTTTTTTTTTGCCTTGGAGGAACAGGCTGCAGTTGAATTATCCTGAAACCATTGATCTGATTGGGTTTTCGTTTCTGTTTTTAGTTATTAGGAAGTGCATGAACATCAGGTATACCAAGAAGAATGTGAATTTTTCCACCATTTTGGAGTGATATCAATTCTCTGCAACTGGAGATGAAACCTGGCAAAGAGAGCAGATCTATCGATGGGAGCTCTCCATGAGATTAGAACACCTGAGAAATTCAGGTTTCCTATTGCAGAAATGCTACATGGGTTGGTTAGGCATCCTTCAGTCTCGAAAGACTATGGTGTCGTGCTCTGTATGGAGGACTTGGAACAGCGTCTAGTGTGGCTGAAGAGGCCAATTCGAGAGTGGCAATCTCTTCCACACTGAAGACAAATCCAATCTGTCCCCTGTCCAGCTCCCTGGTTTTGCTGCTTTTGTGACTTCCTCTTTGCCTCGGCCTGCTGGACAAGGGTCTCTTCGAACTGGGAGAGGCCGTGGTGCACCACCTGCCTCCAGGCTGAACGGTCAGATGTCAGGGTTTCCCATCTGTTGAGGTCTATTCCTAAGGCCTTCAGATCCCGCTTGCAGATATCCTTGTATCGCAGCTGTGGTCTCCCTCTGGGGCGATTTCCCTGCACTAATTCTCCATACAGGAGATCCTTTGGAATCCGACCATCAGCCATTCTCACGACATGCCCAAGCCAACGTAGACGTCGCTGTTTCAGTAATGTATACATGCTGAATATTCCAGCTCGTTCTAGGACTACTCTGTTTGGAACTTTGTCCTGCCAGGTGATGCCAAAAATCCGTTGGAGGCAACGCATATGGAAGGTGTTCAGCTTCCTCTCCTGACGTGCACAAAGGGTCCAGGACTCACTGCAGTACAGGAGTGTGCTCAGGACACAGGCTCTATAGACCTGGATCTTGGGTATAGACTGATCTATTCATCAGACCTAGTTCTTCAAAGATAAGGTCTAGGATGAGGGGAGGCTAGCCTGCTTCACCTGCTCATGAGTTAAGATTCACTCTTCTATTGAGCTAATAATCTCTTGTGGTTAAATCATTTTATCTGTGTTGTACTGGCAAGCGAAGACATTTATCTTTCAATAAGCATTCCACTCTACTGTTGCTTAATTTTACTTATTGAATATTAGTTTAGGTTTACAGCTTTGTCTTTACTGTTGTGTTTATCTTGTATACCCTAAATTCCATAGAATAGAATGGTATCTACACATGAAAAATAATGTGGTTTAGGCATCTAGCTTCAGAGACAGAGGCTGGGACTTCAATTCCTCCACTATGCCTCTCTGACAGAGGTTGAACTTGATGATCTATAGTATCCCTTCCAGCAATGGAGTTCTAAGATTATTATTGTTATCCGTCATATATTTAAGAAAAGTGTACTCTGGTATTTCCATCCAAAAGGTTCAAGACAAGTTGGTGGTCTTGAAAACGCTGAAGAACATTTACGAAACCCAAACCAGTACATATTCAAATACTGTACTCTCTGTTGTTGTTATTATGTGCCATCTCCAAAATGTCCTTCCATTAACAGCCCTGCTCAGTTCTTGAGTCCCTCCATCTCACTCATTGTTCATGTTAACCTTTTAAAATAATGAGTTGCTGGTACTGTCAATACTTACTGTGTGTTATTCCAGGTTCAGGGTACACATGGAGCAAAATCTTGTAGTCCTGTTATCCCCTTTGGTTATGTTCTGTGAATCATCCAGGTATATCTCAGTGATACCTAGGATGCCGACATCATCTGCAAATTGGGCTGGAATTTTAGGTTCAAACTTGGAGAGCAAATTTATGGTTTACCAGTTTCCACTGGGTCAAGTTCAAAACAAGTGTGTCCCATGAAGACAACTTCAAGCATATAGAATTTCACGGTACCACATAGTGCAAGGAAGTCAGTTGACCTCCTTGCAGAATACTTCTGGATGCTGATTAAGCAACTGTGAGTAATTCGGCTTTAAGAAAAAGACACCAAAAATATCTTTGTTTGCTTCCATGAGGTCAATTTGCATTCCATGGCCTTGGTGCAAAGGAGAATGCAGGTTGATGGAGGTGTGGGGAAAGAGAAGCTTTCATAAAACAAAGAAAAGTGAATTACCAAAAGTAATTCAACACTGCAAGGTTCCACTTCTCCAATTAAAATGTTGGTCCTTCTTTAGAGGCAGAATGATGGCTTGATAAGATCACACAGATAAAGTGACATTCATCATTTTTTACACATAATGAAACCTCACAAAAGCAATATTTAAGACAGATAAGCTGAATACATGATGGGTAGGAAGCTTTTTCTGCCCCCTCCTCCCTTTTTTGCCTGATACTGTACGGAGCTTAATTAGACCTTTAGGGACAGTGCATCTTTCTTGTCTAATCATATGTGCCAGTCACACAGCCAACATTTGGTAAGAAAAACGTCCAGGCCCTTGTCTAACAGCTGTGCATCACCTCCTTGCTATTGCATGCCGTTTGGATTGGTTTTGCAACACTAATAGGATAATCACATCATTCATAATCACTGTTCTCCAAATGTAAATTATTTTAATTGTTCACACACACAATAGAGCTCCCTATTAAAAAATACACATACACACACACACTGTGGACAATCTGAAGCCAGGCTGAGAAAATTAATTTGCCGTGTTTGTTAACCATAATGAAATAAAAGTTGTTTCAGTTTAATGAATTCAGCAGCAGATTTCGTAACTTCATAATGAATGCAAACGCAATTTTTTCCGAGGGTAAGTTACCATCAGTTCAAGTGAAAAGACCCATTCTTTGGGAAATTCGGGAGTCACTGGTTCAATTTCTCGGGGTCATTCCAATTAATAAAATGAGAAATATTTGACAATGCCATAGAATAAGGACGGCTGCTTAGCACTGAAATTATTCCTTCCTGGAACATAATTTTCAATCCTTCTCCAGCTGCAATTCAATATTTAATTTAATTGGCCATTCAGAAACAGAGAAATTAGCAAATAAAACAAAAGAAAAACGGAGCTATATTTCTGCTATCTTCTTATAATCCATATCTTGTTATTGTTGTTAAGGTCTACCGATCAAAAAATAGATTGGTTTTAAAAATCCTTCTTTAATGTGGCATGAATTATGGAGTTTATGAGATCATAGTATACATGAGCTAAATTCCAGAAACCTAGTCTATAATATGATCTGGGAAGGGTGTCCACCTACAGTAGAATCACGTCCGTTAGTATTCCATGCTTCCCAATCTATTTCAGACTCTCTAGGGCAGATTATTGGGAGGGGGACAGAAGCAGGATGTAGAGGAAAGAATTTGAATATGAAGTTCAGAAGTCTACTCATGCTACATTGGAAGTGTTATTCTTATAGCAACTCTAACAGGGCTTTTAGGATATGTGAGATATTTAGGGAGTGTGTTACCTGTTCCAAGTCTAGTTTGAAGACATGGCTATACAGGCAGGGTTTCCCTACAGCCATCACATAGCCTATATCCCCTTTTCTTCTTTTTCTTTTCTCTCCTTCTTCCCCCCCCCCTTCTTTCTTCCTTTCCCATCTTGGATTAATTAGGATTTTATCTTAGTTTATTTTTAGATTATATGTAAACCGCCCAGAGTAGACACGTTCTAGATTGGTGGCATATAAATCTAATAAATAAGTAAATAAAATAAAATTCCACTACCCCAATGAGTTTCCAGTGGGGATTCAAAACCCTGTTCTCCAGAGTCCTAGTCTATCATTCTATCCACTAGACCACACTGGGAATCATGCCTATTCAGGGTCAAATCAAATTGTGCCTGTGCAATCAAATTTCAAATAAAGACTATACAGTATTTACCTTTCAGTGGTCAGCACACAACAGAGCAGGCTAATTTGTAACGTACTAAATGAGGCAAGCTTAGGTTTAAGCAAACAGACAGTGTTTAACTCTTAAAGGAGCTCTGCTTATAATGATGTGCTAAATATATTATGTCAGCTTCAGATAGTAGTTTTACTGAGTTCAACAAGTTAAGTGCATACAGAGTTACAGGATCAGGATCCAAAATATCAGGATTTAGCAAAGAGGTTTGACTCTTCAATAACAAAAAAAGAGTATAAACTCTTCTGTATCTTAGTTGTTCAGAGCTTTTTGCCATGCCAACATTATGGCATTGAGAGCAAGGCAGTGAATGGAGTACCAGCATCCTGACTCATGAAGCTTCTTGCTGCACAAGCAGCAATAACACAAATCTATGAAATGACTTCCCTATAGTCTAGCTACAGTCTTGTCCTGGTGGGAATCATTCTTCAGCATTCATCTGTTTGGCAAGATGTGTTGTTCTTGTTCTCTCCCAGGAACTTTGGGTCAACACTGATCCGTTTCTATGTGAGTCTTGGCTTTGTTTGTTTGTTTTTTGTTTTGTTTTTTTACACAAAGGACATCACAATTTTTGTTCATGGCAAAGCGAAGCTAAAACTTCTTCTTTTGATGAAGAGATGTCCTGTATATCAATATAATTTTGGGAGGGGGCTCATTTGTGGTTCTAAGAGAGACAGCTGGGCCATTTGGCTCATCAGCAAGTTCACAGTGCAACACTTCGGGAAGTGAAGAATTGGCCAGCAGCTGCACACTAGTGTCCAGGGCATGCCTGAGTGGATTCGCAATGCTTTTCTGCTCTTCAAAGAAGTTCCTTTAATGTCACCCAACCATCTTCTGAGCAGTTGCAGGCCTTCTTCGTGACTGCTCCCAAATTTTGGAATGCACTCCCCCAAGAAGCCAGGTTGGCCCCCTCCTTCTTTTCCTTCTGTTGTTAGGTAAAGATCTTCCTCTTCGGACAGGTTTTTAAGCAGAAAGTTATGCCAGGAATGCTGATTTTGAACTTAACAGATTTTTAAACATGAGTATGTTGTTTTTAAACTTGTTTCTTAATCTCAAGATGCGTTTAATTGTTTTAAATATGATATTTATACCGCGTTTTAAAATCTGTTGCTTTATTTGATGGGAGCCACCTTGGGTCCCCTATGAGGAGAAAGCTGTCCTGGGAAATTTTGACCCACCTCATCTGATTGGTGCATTGAACCAAAGGTGGGTTTGACGTTTTTGCCTGTCCCAAACTGGTGGACTGCAAGACTTATATGGGCAAATCAGGTTTGGTGTTCTAGGTCAGAGGTCCCCAAAACCTTGGGCCTCCAGATGTTCTTGGACTTCAACTCACAGAAATCCTGGCCAGTAGAGGTGGTGGTGAAGGCTTCTGGGAGTTGTAGTCCAAGAACATCTGGAGGCCCAAGGTTTTGGGGACCACTGTTTTAGGTCATATTGGAAGGTAGTATGGACTGGGAGGTGCTTATTGGTGAGTTCCCAAGGGGCATCCAAGCAGGTGCTAGTCTTGGCACTGCAGATATTGAGATTTCATTGCTGGAATGAAGGATGCTCAGGGGACCAGCCTTGATTGTGGAACACCCCCCCCCCTTTAGGTCAGAAGACTTGGGTGGGTGCTAGCCTAGGAAGGACATGCAGGAACAGACTCTCCAGAGTAGAGCACAGATCCAAGGCATGGGATTCACCTGTGTCGGATCAGCAAGGTAAGGTGGAACCCCTAGTTCCTGACCCAATTTTCTGCACTATGGGAGGCCCCTCTGTAGGAGGTGGGGGGCTTTTAAATGTCGCTCTTTTGCATATGAGGGACGGAATTCTGTACCACACCCACTGAAAATGCACATATCGGAACTGCTGGAGATCTCAGCGGCTTAGGAGGTATCGGGCTACAGGGCCAAAGGTTATCCAGCTGCACACTGTTATCCAGGGAATGTGCATTTTCAGTGTACTGTGTCTCCTGGACACAGTGATCCATAGGGTCCCTTCCATTTCCGTAGTTCTTAGATTTATTTATTTATGATAACATTTAAAAGGCAGCTTTCAAAGGAAAAAAATGCAATAGATTGCAAGCTGTCTGGAGCAGAGAAGGTTTGGTTGCGTTCTGTCCTGTTTTTGCTTAATAACATAAATAAGTCTCTGAAATAAATAAAATCCTGATGGATCAGGTCAAATGTTCATGTTTAGGTTTCAAATACCTTGAAAATATATGGCGTTGTATTCGTTGCCACCATCATCATCTTAAATCAAATGCAGGATCAGGAACTGCACATTTATATTTGTGAAAAGAGGCAGTAAGCTGGGTGTTTGCTCATTTTTTTGTTTCTACGTTTAATTCCATTCACTCCTGTTTCCTCCCTAAGGCATAAGAAATTGCATTCACATCTTATTATATTACCATCTTTTCTCCATCTGTGAATGGGTCTTTCTCTTTCTTGCCATGACGATTTTATACAAACATCTGTTTGCTTCCCCCTTTATCCCTCTGCAAGACTCCCAATGTGTACAGAGACAGGGGGGGAAAAAAATCCGAGTAGCTTTCATTCATTACGTGTAAGAGGGAAAAGAGCTACATTACCCCAAATCTCCTGTTTGCTCACTCCCACTGTGAGTGTGTGTGTTAGTTGAATACTAAGCTTCTTACTATGCACCACGTGAAAATTTCTGGAAAGAACATTTCCCCAAAGACCCTTCTTCCCATGGACAGCTGAGTCTTGTGTTCCAGAAAACAAACACATAAGTTGTTGCTAGCCAAAACAGGGTACAGCTGAATCTGTAGAAACTAGTACAATTTTTTAAAAAAATAACACCAGAGAGAAAATTCAGGGTGTGAATGTGGAGGCCTTGATCCTGTTCATCCTTAACTAATAATAATTATGGGCCATTGAGTTGATTTTGACTTATGTGGCCCTTCCTAGGCATTTCTAAGCTGGCTGGATAGCTCTGTGGTTTAGGTATCTAGCTGCAGAGGCAGATGTTGTCAGTTCAGTCTCCTACTGTACCTCCTGGGAGAAGAGCCAGCCTTGTGATTCATCAAGTGCTGATTAGTAAAATTATGACAAGACCTGGGGGAGGGTCAGCTTTTACAAACGGAGCTTGGCTTAAAGGGGGAGCCCCCATCTCCTTCGATTCAATATAGTTCCTGATCTTTTGTGCACTACTAGTAAGAGTCTTGACTGAGAAGAAACAGAAAAAGCAGGACATCAGTTGAACATTAAGAAGTCCAAAATATACGTACAGAAGAACTACACAGTTCAAATGCTGACAATGTAGAAATTGAAATTTTTAGCCCAGACATTTTCCTCTCTTCGCTTTTCTAGATCTACGTGCAGAGTGGTGTTCTTGGGTTTCTTTCCTTCCTTATCAGAGTTCCCGCTTTGCTTTGTCTCTCCATTTTAGTTGATGTACTAGCTATTTGAACAGACTTGTATGCATGCATAGAAGTCATGTGTAGGCTCTTCTGTAATCAGGTTTGTTGCTGTGTACTAACAACTCACATCTGATTTATAATAACTCTACTACAGTTTTCAACACTCCTTTAGGAATTTTCCACGGTTGAGCAGTTATTCAAATCCAGGTATCCTGAATCCCAATCTTTCACTCTATCCACTACACCACATGATTTCTCAAATTATGTGTCATCAAGTTGATTCCAATTTATGGTAACCCTTTCCATAGTTTTCTAGGTAGAGAGTATTCAAAAATGGTTTACCATTCCCTTCTTTGGAGGGTGTTCTGGGACCATGAAGTTTGCCCAAGGCTGCATAAACTGGTTGTTCTCTTACACAGCAAAGAGAGGACTCAAATTCCCAATACCTGTCACCACAGCCAAGAGCTCCATCACACTGACCCTCCTGCATTATCCTTACATGGATATCTTAGTCATTAAACAGTCAGATTTTCTGCCTGTCATACTATGGCTCTTCCACCAGCCAAGTTTCATGATCCTAGATCTGGTTCCACAAGACCCTGAAATCTATTGATCCTTTCATTGATAGGCACCTAAGACCAAATTGTACAATTTTTGACATCCTACATTTCTCATGTTTTTCCCCCATTATTTCCAGCATTGCCCAGTGGAATACGCTTTCCTATGGCACAATGTGGTGCTTTTCCAATGTTGTTGTTGTCGTCGTCATTGTTGTGTGCCATGAACTCAGAACCAACTTATAGTGACCCTAGTAGAGCTTTCAAGGTAAGTGAGATATTTAAGGACTGGTTTATCAGATCCATTGCCCTAACAAGTTTCTATGGCCAAGTGAGGATTCTAACATGGGTCTCCAGGATCCTAGTCTTTCACTCTATCCACTGCACCAAACTGCATTTCCAGTACAGAAAGGCAAAACACTGTGATGACTATTATGGGTCCAACATCTCACCCAGATTACAGAGAAGAAACATTTACTATGCAAAGCTGGTGTGGTAAAAATACCTTACAAGGATTATTTATGGCCCCGCCCTTACTTCCACTCTCCTCCCTGAGTAAATGATGTTAGGTCCTAGAAGAATTAGAATTTTTCACTTAAAAGAATTCTAGATCCTGCCCTCAACAAAAGTTTTCTGCACGTTTTAAAAAGAAAAGTTTCCAGTGTATATCGCTTGTATATACATACACAAGGGCATTTCAGGTCAATTCATTAACTAGTTCTCTTAGGAATGCTTTAATTACCGGGTTCTCAAACCAGAGGGGAAGGAAGTAAATACTGCAGAACCAACAGACCGAACTGTCTAATTAATATGGATTGCAAAAGGGAAAGGGGGAAAAAAGTGTTGGTTAAAAGATGTAAATGAGTTCTCTCAGGGATAATGCATCATAATCAATTGGGATTTGTCAAAAAATAGACCCTGGAACAAGGATACATGATGCACTTCCACATTTTATTTATTTTTTTATTGTCCACAAAACACTAAGCATCATGAAAAGCATTTAGTATCAATTATGGATGGATTGCATTAGGGCACCATTTATCTGTTGTGGCTCTGTCTGTCGTCTGATCACAGGACATTGGTTTCAGTGAATATATGCATGCGTGTGTGTTAGAGAGAGTGCATTAAAATAATTGATATACTGCTCTTTATTTTATTTTTAAAAGAAGTGGTGGTTCTGAAAATTGATCAATGGGCACAGGTCTCTGAAGCCCCAAAGGGGTGGTGGTGGTGAATGATAATAATGATGATGATGGTGATGGTGAATCACCACCACCACTATTTTAGAATTAATGTCTGATTGATCTTCCTTGTCTGCAGGGCAACAATTTCTATAGCAGTGGTTCCCAACCTTGTGTCCCCAGATGTGCTTGGACTAAAACTCCCAGATGCTTTCACCACAGGCCAGGATTTCTAGGGGTTGTAGTTAGGGAGCCACTGCTCTAGAAGTTTATTTAACCAATTTACACAGTCTTTCCCCTCCTGTATTAGCTAGCCTTAAATGGATTTCCCTAGTCAATTAACAGTTGTTGTTTTTTTCTTTTTGTTTTATTATTAGGCTCCGAAATGATAATTCAAGCCTGGTGAATAATCCGAAATTCAGTGTTAGGCCATTAGATCCTGCCATTCAGTACCAAAGAATCCCAACCCTTTTTGCCTCCTTTCTAGAGATGTGCACGGGCATTTGATGGTTCAAGGTCCCACCCCGTTGGGTGAGCGTTCACTCAGAGGCAACACCCAGAGGAGGCAGGGCAGGAAAGCCAAGAGATGGTCTCTGAGTGGGCACCTGCTGGAGGAGGGTAGGGCACCAAACCACCAAACACCTGTTGCACTGATAAACGAACCAGGACGAACCACCAAACCAGCAGTTCAGGCCCATCTCAACTCCTTTCCTTTAAAAGTTTTTGTTGTAGAGGAGAGAAAACGAAGGTTAATACACAGCAAAGAGATAATTCTGCAAAATCATACTCAAAGAGAATAAGGAAGAAGACCAAACAGAGTGGGGGCCAGTGAGGAGCAAGGCTGTAGTTCTTACACTGTTGTCTTCCATTCAAGCCTTCCAAGCTCTGTGAGGGAGACAGAACATTCTTTGCAGTTAGTGTTTCCCTTGAAACTGTTATGGAAGACAACAGAATATTTTCAAAGGAAATGTACATAGTTCGATTCTTTACATCCTGAAAAGATGGTGGAGCCGTACATTTTCTTTGCATCCTTCTTCTGAACCCAGAAAGTGCCCATTTCTCTCAATTCCAATATTCAGCAACAAATCAGATCACTTTCAAACACAGGAAGCTCTGGTGAATACCACCGGCACAACAAAAAGGAATCAAAAGTATTTCCCTTTGAAGGAAATCACAAACAAAACGCAACACTGATGATATTTGGGAGGGAAAGAGGGCATCTTAGGTCTTGGATGTTTGACGGTGAGGATCATGTTCCCATTAGTTGTTCTTCTTTACTCCAGTCCAATCTGGACAGCATTTCCAATCATATGGACCTGATTGATTCAAATGTTTTCATACTCCATTGTGCACAAATGTATTTTTAATTCAACTCTCCTTTCTGTTGATATGAGGCAAAGAAGGAATTTTTAAAATGGCACTAGAACTTATAAAAAAGTACCAAACAGGACCACGGAAATAATCAAGGGGCTGGAGGAACTTAGGAAAAAAGGATAAAATGTTCAGATTTTTGGAGTTCTTTTAGCTTAGAAATAAGATGAGTGGCAGAGACAGACAGACAGCAAAATTATGGGCGGGGAGATGTGCTTTCTCCTTCTATGATTGTACTAAAACTAAGGGCCATCCAGCAAATCATGAGAGATTGAAAATGAATGAAAAGCAATACCCCATCAAACAATGTTGTATGTGGACACTCTTCCACAAGATATAGTGACGCTCACCAACTTTGGAAGCCTTAAATGGGGATTAGACATGGAGATGCCGTCTTTGGACAAATGGACCAAATCGGACATATTTGAATGATTTTGTAGGGTGAACCAGTATGTCTACAGATCCTCTCTATTTCATCTGGCATTCGTGAGGTTAAAAAGTGTTCAACCAAAAATTGTCACCATGAAAATTTAGAAAATGTGAGCTGTTGGTGCCAAGGAGAAAGCAATTGACAGATAAAATCTTCAATAAAGGACAATATCTCCCCTGGACAATCAACTGAGATGGTAGGGAGAATTCAGGTTCAGGTCACTCTACACTAGATCTCCCCTTTGTGCCAGTTCCTCCAACGATTTTGAGTAGGTTCAGAATGATGTGAAAGGATTGTATAATCATTGCTACTTGTATTAGTGTTCTGGAATTTTCTTTGTTTTCTTCTTTTTCCTTTTTTCCTGTTTTGGCTTATTTGGTTTAGTCAACAGGTTATTAGGAATGAGCGTGTGCATGGCTCTGGATGAATGCCTGTCCTCTTCTGTTGGCTTTGATTGGTTAGGTTGGAATTTCATAGTGAGTTGGCTCATTGCTCTACCTAGCATCCATTGTTATCTCCAACTGTTAGATTTCATTTCTAGCCTTTCTCCTGCTTAGCTCTTATAATCCAATAAGATTGAGTATATCTAGGGTAGTATGCTGGTTGCTTATTCTTTATTCATGCAATGATTTCTCTGAGAAAAGTAAACACAGGAATCCTGTGTATGCCATCTTTGGGTTTTAGATTTTGGTCCTTTTATATTATACTTTTTGTTTTTATACTTGTGGATTGGGTGGGATCAGGTTATTTCTTAATGTTTATTTTATTGCTAGAAACCACCCAGAGTACTGGCAGTGGCAAATTTGTAATCATTCAGTTTGGGCTGCTGTGTGCTCAAAGCAATTACAGTCTACAGTGGTCAGAAGGGAGGGCTAGGTGTTGTACATATAATGATCCCTTCTGGTTGCGCACTCCTGGTTGCACAATTGTGCCATTTGTTCTCCTTTGGCTCTGTAAACCAGTATATAATAATGTTTAAAAATATCTTATTTAGAAAGCAGGTGGCCTCCGCATGCAAAACCTTTGTTGTTCCCTCTCAGAGAAGAAAATGTCAGTAACATTTTCACATAGTAATCCTCTCATCTTAAAATAAGCCCACATGTTGCAATAGCTATCTATGATAACAGTGCCTGTTGGATGTCTCAGGCACTCTGGAACTGGTGGGATAGGAGCATGGACTTGGGTGCAGGCAACGTCCCATTCCCCAGCCTTGTCTCTTTGTGACATGGAGGCTGTTCGCTGATTCCTGCCTGAGGTCATCTTCTTGCTCCAAGGCCAACTCAGTTGCCACACAACTTCATACCCACTGGGATCCTCCTTCTCTGTTGACCTCTCGTTGAGTATCACAGGCCCAGAAGACCCCAATCTTCCCTCCTGCCTTCTTTTAATGCCAGAAAATCCTCTTATCCTGTCACGTGCTTCTCATCACCCCCTGTAACAGGCAGCCCTGACCTCACCTGTCCATCACAGCTGGGGCAGTGAGTCATAGACCAATGGTGTGACAGAGGGCGGAACTTAAGGGGAGGAGCTGGTGTATAAAGGGGTGTGTGAGAGAAAGAAGAGAGATAGGATGAGAGACTGCTGACTGGAACTTGAGATGAGAGAATGAGCTGAGTGTTAAAGTGTTCTTAGAGTCAGTGAGAGTCAGTGAGAAAGAGTCTGTGATAGCTAGTGCCTGAGAAACAGTAATTGATTGATTGATTATTTCTTTAACAGTGATTTACCATTCCTTTATGTTTGTAATCAATAAACCAAGTTTTTATTTTAAAAGTTATACTGGCCTTACACATGATTTATTTTATAAGGAATGGTTGGTGGCAGTAAAGTGGAGTAAAGGGTTTAAAGTGACATGGCGACCTCCCTTTGGGAGTAGTGAGGAAGGCCGTCACACCCCCATTCCTCAGAGACACCTGGACTTCCTACCTCCCAGCCTTCTTGAGAGCCCAGAATGGCTGCTTCACCCAGAGTCTTGAAGGGCTGTGGAACAAAGGCAGATAACCAGCCTGGGAGAACACTCCCTCACAGCCATAAATAAAGAGTGGACATGAAACAGATAAAATATTAAAAGGTTAGGAACATTGAACAATGAGAAGTAGATTTTATCTGTAAAACTTCAATTCCTTCAGAAGATACCTTCATTAAGAATTTGCCATGTATAAACATGGTATGTTTCAGTGTCCTAGATGAACCAGTTCATTAGCTTTAAGAAAAAAGTTAGTTATTACATTGAAAATCTTTACTCAGTGTGAAGCTGTATTTGTCACATGGTGTCTAAAGACAGTATTTCCATGTGCAATGTTAGCAGCTAGCCAAGGCATTCTGCGCAAAAAAAGAGAAAGTTCACTTTAAAAGAACAATTTTAACCAGGATGAGAAAAATACCACTTTATCCGTCCAGCCTCTAAAAATATCTTGTGGTTACCTGCCACATTCTCTGGCACTCGACACACAGTCATTGTGGTGTCACAATTTAAAAACACCAGCTCCCATATCTTTGCAACCCAACTAGCAAATGGGGATGCCTGGACTCTCAGTAAAAGATTAGCCTGAATTTTATGATGCGGAGGAGCACAGAGTTAAAAATCTATCCACAAAAATAACTGCTGCCTCACATAAAAATAGGAGAGGAAAATCAGCTTTTTCTGGTCATTTTCCAAAAGTATAATCTTGAGATGTGCTTGTCCATGATTGCCTTTACCAACTATATATCGTAAGAACCGAGGATGCAGTCTATCAGACCACTGGCCCATCAACCAGTATTTTCAACCAAGAACGGCAGCCACGGTCTAGGGCTCTGGACTGGTCTTTTTCAAAGTTTCATAGTTTTGATGTCTGTAAACCACTTCAACCTCATATGCCCATCCTCCCTGACTGTCAGTGGATCTGCAAGATGACCGAAGGCAGGCTCAATTTATTATAAAGAGGGTAAAAGGTAAAGGTAAAGGTTCCCCTTGACAATTTTGTCCAGTCGTATCTGACTCTAGGGGGTGGTGCTCATCTCCGTTTCCAACCCATAGAGCTAGCGTTTGTCTGCAGACAATCCTCCGCGACTAGCGCGACTAGCGCGACTAGACACGGAATGCTTTTTACCTTCCCATCAGGGTGGTACCTATTTATCTACTCGCATTTTTGCATTTTGCATGCTTTTCGCTAGGTTGGTGGGAGCTGGGACAAGCGACAGGGGCTCACTCCGTCACATGGATTCGATCTTACAACTGCAAGTCTTCTGACCTTGCAGCACAGAGGCTTCAGCTATACATCCTTAACAATACCCACATAGTTGATTTCCTTCTAAAGCTCATTACACCTCAATGTGTGTTCTGTGCTGCCAAGTCAGAACTGGTTTATAATGATCCTAATAGGGCTTTCAAGACTTAAATATTTAAAGAGTGGTTTTACCAATTTTACTCTCCCAGTAAGTTTCCATGAATAAATAGGTATTTGAACCCTGTTCTCCAGATTCCTAGTCCATCACTCTGTCCACTATGCCACACTAGGATTCCTGTTATACATGTTGTTTAGTCGCTAAGTTGTGTCCGACTCTTCGTGACCCCATGGACCAGAGCACACCAGGCCCTCCTGTCTTCCACTGCCTCCTGGAGTTGGGTCAAATTCATGACCCATTACACATGCTCCAATTCAAAATCAATCTGTACATATATATAAATTTACCATAAGCAAATTTATGTTTTCAGCACCACGTTTCCTTAAAGTGTGCAATGCATTCTCTGTAGCCCCTATAGAATACATCTTCCTCAGAAGGGTAGAGGCAAGTTCCATTTTTTCTACATGCAGAAGATACAGACCACAAATTGTGTTGCCAGATTCTGTAATGCTGCTATGTATGATTGCCAGAGGTTTTGGTTTCGAAAACTATACATAGTGCTCTATTTATAAATGGTTTTATTTATGTAATCTTTTTACTATTATATCTTTATAAGGTTTAATTGTATTATATATCTTAGTATTATGTAAGATTGGGTTAACAACCGTAAATAAATACTTATGGGTAGAAAATAAAATTTCATTTAAAAGTTGCAGAAGAAGGGAGATGATCTTTCCTTAGCTGATTAAGAACAATAAATACGAATGAAGCAGGAGCTTATATTTGATTCAGTCTACTTTAATATCTGTGACAGCAAAAGGAAACAGGCACACGAAAATTCCAGAGTCTAATACCAAGATTTTATTTTCCTCTAGTCCTGAAAAATCTCTTACAGGGGAGAAACATATGGAAGTGGGTCACAGGAAGCACACATCAGATAAACACAGGAAGTAATTATTCAGCAGGAAAGGTTGCAGAAAATGGGTTGCTTTTCTTTTTTCCACTGTGTTCTTTCAGTCTTAGGGCATCAGCCGTGATGAAGGAAATAGGTTTGTAATTGAGGGACAGCTATTATTTATATAATGTTCACATCAAATGTCACTCACATGGTATTTACATTGTTTGAGCAATCACATCTTCTGCTCAATTGGCTTGTGCTTTAGAAAATACCTTCACAAAGTATGATCTGTGCTGAAGGGGAAGCAGACATCCTGATAAGAAGCTCAGGGGTATATTTCTAAATATAAAGAGATTGATAGACGAAACCTATGCATTTGTAATCTGCGAAAACAGAAAAACAGTACCATTTGTTGAGTCTATGTTTACCCTACTTCGTCCAACAAGTTCAGGTTATCTTATCATGTCACTCCTACTGTGTGGCGGGAATCCAGTACTCAGTTACAACTAGAGTAGGCTCATTGAATCCATGGAGTTTTTGGTAATTGAGCTTTTCCCTATCTTCTATTGATTCAATGGGGCTACTCTAGTTGCAACTAATTACTGGATTTCAGCCAGTTTATCCTCATACCACCTCTGTGAGGTAGGCCCATGTTTACCCAATGAATTTTGGAAGTTTTAGAAAACAGGGAGCATAGGAAGGTGCATTATATCATTCAGCTCTGAACTATCCATTCTGTCCAGATTTTGGAAAAGTGGCGTACAAGTCTCCAGTTATTTCAGCCTGGGGTAGTTGTTGGCTGTAGGATTCTGGGAGTTGCTGACAAGAAAAGAAGAAGAAGAAGAAGAAGAAGAGGAGGAGGAGGAGGAGGAGGAGGAGGAGGAGGAGGAGGAGGAGGAGGAGGAGGAGGAGGAGGAAGAGGAAGAGGAAGAAGAAGAGGAAGAAGAAGAAGAAGAAGAGGAGGAGAAGGAGGAGGAGGAGGAGGAGGAGGAAGAGGAAGAGGAAGAGGAAGAGGAAGAAGAGGAAGAGGAAGAAGAAGAAGAAGAAGAAGAAGAAGAAGAAGAAGAAGAAGAAGAAGAAGAAGAAGAAGAAGAAGAAGAAGAAGAAGAAGAAGAACTTTCCCCATATCTGGTTTAAAATAATTTGCCAGCCTGGTACTAGAACTCAATTGGTGTCTCGCTTCCCTTTCTTGATAAGCATAGTATTTCAAGCAAAGCAAACAATGATTGCTTCCCATTGAGAATCCTCATGGGATTAGGCATCAGGATTGGCCAGTCAACTCTTCAAGCCTCAGGCTATGCAGAATAATAGAATAATTGACTTGGAAGGGGCCTATAAGGCCATTGAGTCCAACCCCTTGCTCAACACAGGAATTCAAATCAAAGCAGATCTGGCAGATGATTGTCTAACATTTTGTCCTCAACAGCCCTGCATAACAGATGCAAACTCAAGCCTGTGGTTTCCTTTGGGGAGTCAACCCGTCCTGTACTCAGCCTCGCTCTGTTCCTGATGCTTTCCACCATTGCCAGAATTCTTGTCTTTTCCAGAGAATCTTGCCTTCTCGTGGCATGCCCAAAGCAGGACAGCCTCAACTTCATCACTTTTGCCTCCAGAAGCAGTCCAGGCTTGATTTGATCTAAGACTCCCTTGTTTATCTTTCTTGCAGTCCCAGGTATCTACAAAGCTGTCCTCCAGCACTACATTTTTAAAAAAATCAATTTTCCCTGACAGCTTTCTTTACTGTATTATGTAACATGTCTAAAAATAGAATAAGCAGGGCCAATCACCAAAGAACACAGTTGGGAGAACTAAAGCTCAAGATGAGTTGAGGCCAGCAAGAAGCTAACAATGGTTCTCTTGACGACTCCCTAATTCACAAGCTCCTGCTTATTTGCTCCAGGGGCACCATGAATACAGCTATAGATCTAATAATAAGATAGGGTAAAGGTAAAGGTTCCCCTTGACAATTTTTGTCCAGTCGTTTCCAAGCCATAGAGCCAGCGTTTTGTCCAAAGACAATCTTCCGTGGTCACGTGGCCAGTGCGACTTAGATACGGAACGCTGTTACCTTCCCACGGAGGTGGTCCCTATTGATCTACTTGCATTTGCATGCTTTTGAACTGCTAGGTTGGCAGGAGCTGGGACAAGCGATGGGCACTCACTCCGTTGCGTGGATTCAATCTTATGCTGGTCTTCTGACCCTGCAGCACAGGCTTCTGTGGTTTAGCCCGCAGCGCCACCATGTCCCTGGATAATAAGATAAACAGCAGTAAATGATGATGGCTGCTGCTTTCTTACATAAGCTTTTACATCAGAAGTATCAGCAGGGATAGCTATGCATTTTTTTAAAACAACCAGTCATTCTGCACTTGCTGTGTATATCTGCTTTGCTTCTCGACAGCAAAAGAAGCTAGTTTTTATGATGATGGTGGTGGTGGTGGTGAGGACGACGATGACAACGATGATGATAAAGAGACTTCCATTGAGAATGTGTCAACAAACAGTGCTAGTGGGCACATTTTGTTGGCTTTCCCATTTTAAACTCCCCCCTTCAGTCACAGCAGGAGATTATCAATATGAGAAGGAGGCGGACCAGTTCACAACAGCTGGTAGAAAATCAGAACATCAAAAACTCATTTGTAAGCTAGACAGAATTTGTGTATGTTGAGAGGTTAAGAAAATATTTAGCTTGGAGTTGGGTGCTCAAGTTTCAGCCCAGGACAGAATTAAAAGAGAGCCCCGGCGAAGGAGTGGGCCACATGTTGTGAAATATCAGTGAGAAATGGAGGCTAGAAACCCACAGAGGTCTCTTAGGGTAATAAGACCTCCAGCATCGAAAGATATATATCAGATCACATGCAGGGGCAGGACAGGGATGAACTTACAGCCTCCAATTCTTGAAGGGAGTTTTAGAGTGCTGAAAATGGCATCTTGTCCAAACCAAACAGGGGAACCCATGAGTGGACCTGGCGATTTCCCTTGGCCACAGCTGCCCATGTTCAACACCAGAACAGCTGCATTTCTTCATTCCCCCCCCCCACGCAAACACACACCACTGTTGCCATCATTCACCCTCCTCATTCTGGTTTTGTTAGAGGCACACAGAAGCAGGCTTCCCATTGGGTTGGGGTGGGTTTATTTTACCCAACCCAATGGGTATGTCACACTGAGCCGCTTGCCGATCTTCAACCGCACACCTGCCAGCTTCAACGTCTGCAGGTTGTTAATCATACAGCGAGGAAGATTGCTCTCACAAGGTATCTGCTGAAACATCTAAAGACTCCAGTTAAATTTAATTAGATGTTAATGAATCGTACTGCAGTGTTTAAATTTAGCTACTGAAGTCAGAGAAGAGGATGGGGACAAACCCAGAATTATATAGGCCTGGCTCTGCCTACTAGTAGTTCTACTTCAATCTACCATTTTATAAGTCTGTGGCCAACATGTACCTTACCTTAACATTTCTACCATCCCTTTGCTAGATCACTAGCCTCAGTGCTGACTCCTAAAATGAAGTCCATGCAATAAATTCAGAATCCAGTCATCTGACCATAAAATTCACATAAAAGATTCCAATCTAATTGGATGTTTCTTCTGGTGGAGCCCACTTCTTATACTTGGTGGGAACACAGGAGAGGGCCTTCCCTGCCACTGCACACAGACTCTGGAACTCCCTCCCACTAGAGGCCAGGCTGTCCCCACCTATACTGTTCTTCCACAAGCGGACAAAGACCTTTCTCTCCAGGCAGGCTTTCCCTTATTTATTTATTTATTTTATTTATTTATTAGATTTTTACCCCGCCCCTCTAGACTATGTCTACTCAGGGCCGCCTGCTGATGAGCTGCCTGGGAGGGCTTTCTGAGTGGAGGACTGTGCTTTGTTCCTTTGAATCTGTTTTCGGTGTTGATTTTGTTTACTGTTTTTAGCGTGGTATTTGTTTGCTTCTTTTTAAATATTTGCATACTTACCGTTCGTAACTTTAGAATATTATTGTTTAATGGTGTAAGCCACCTTGGGTCCTTTTTAAGGAGAAAGGTAGTGTACAAACAAACAGCTTCCCACACTGTGCTAAAGAAGCCGCTACAACAGTGGTTCCCAAACTATTTTGAAGTAATGGCCCCTTTTATAATACCTAAGTCACCTGCAATTCCTATACCACATTTGCATTTAAAAAAACATTTTAGTGGGGTAAAGACATCCCTTCTCATCAAGCAAAGCCTTCTTTCTCCCCAACAAGGGCCCTGTGTCTCACACGTACACAAACACACTAACTTTAATCTCCCACTCTGAAAAGTAAAGGAGGAAATGCTTAAACAAGGTGACCTGCAAACCCCACCACCACCAGAAAAGACTTTGTGATCTCCTTGGAAAACACTACTCTAAAAACACATTTCTGGAAAGCACAGAAAGGAATGTGGAGGAAAGGTATTGATGGAAATCACCATCCCCTTGACCGGCAGAAATATCTTCTGGGCAGAATGCCACTGATAACAATATGAACTGTCATCTGTCTTGAGCCAGTATTTGCACTGTTTGGACCAAAAGCAGGTATCGTTTGCCCGTGGCGTCTGTCCTGGTTCCAATGTCAATGCAAGGTGGCAAATCTGATCAGCACCAGTTTAGCACCTGATCCACTCTTAGGAGCACAAGCATCGCTGTAACAGGGACGCGCTGACCGAGGGAAAATGTGGCGGCCATGAAAGGGTTACACTCCTAAGAAATGCCTAAACAGCTGCGAAAGGCTTATGCAAAACTCTGCCAGATCTGTCCATCCATCATTGAAACATTTGTGGGTTTCTGAGTGCTGCAGGTGGCAGACTGACTAACATTACACCGACTTCTCCGTGTTTGAATTACTTACCTTGAGGAATGTGTGCCTGCCTTTGTATATGCATGGCAGGGGAAATTCACACGATTCAACGACAGGCGTGCAGGACACAATTACTGACTTTTAAATTTTGCATTTGTAAATTCTGTTTGCAACACTTCTTTGCAAAAGGAAGAAGTCAATCTTTGTTATTATTTTTATAAATAATACCAAATGCTTCGTATTATGTATTTATAATTCAAAGCGCTGGTTTTAACTTACAAAGCCCTAAAGGGCTTGGGTCCAAGTGATCTAAAAGACCGCATCTGCTTCTATGAGCCTCCCTGGGCATTAATATCATCTCACCACCCTTACAGGTGCATTTGGCAGGGAAATGGGAGACAGCTTTCTCTATTGTTTCTCCCAGACTTTGGAACTCCCTCCTACAGGAGGCCAGGCTGGCCCCATCTCTGCTGTCCTTCCACAAGCAGGCAAAGACCTTTCTCTTCAAACAGGCTTTTCTCTAGTGACTGGCTGTCTGGGTGTGTGCGTGTTGTGTGTATAATTCTGCTTTGTTGCTTTCGAATATGTTTTTAATATTGATTTTAATTACCGTTTTAATATAAAACTTGTTTAATTTTTTTAAAATATTTGTATGCTTACTGATTGTAGCTTTTCAATATCATCTTTTTAATGATGTAAACCATCATGGGTCCTTTTAAGAAGAAAGGCAGGGTAAAAAAAATTTAAATAAATAAATAAGCAATTATTTTGTCATCATTCCTATAGCCATGATAACATGTTCCTTATTTTGCATGTCTTATCTATTCTTGTGTTGTGACTTCCTTTGTGCGGCTAGACATGCAGAAAATCTTGAAATATGCCAATATGTACAAATAATAAATTCATAAACTGCTGTCTCTTAATTTGATGGCTAGATTATACTGTTTCAGGAGCAGCTGTACATTTAAGATGACTGTTTATTTTTCCCCATTTTTCTATCAATAGAAGGCCTATCTGTTAAAATTAAACAAACCATTACATGTGCTCATATTGGAGGTCAATAAAGTACCATCTCCTAATATTTCAGAAACAAAGCCAGAAATCAGAGAGTGGGCCCTTGCTATATCACTCAGGCCAGGCCCTTGTGTGAAATTTAGATAATGCTATTTTTGTGTAACTGTGTGTACATAGGAGATTGAGACAGACATTGTAGATTTCTGCATTACCTCCTGAACAAGTATTATGAGGACAACACAAATACAACAAACACCTTTAGTGCAGAGGTAGGTTGTGGGGCAGCATGGGGGAGCGCCCTACCCCAAAATTTGACTTGAATGCCCACAATGGATTAGCTGCTCTGCGATCTGGCAGAGAGGCATGTCATCCCGCCTTCTGCTAGAACTGTCTAATCTATCACGAGCAACAGAGTGATAGGAAGCCTCCACCGAGCTCACATCAGCAGTGGAATTGTGAATGGACCATCGAGCCCCTTGGGGCCAGACCCTTGTTATCTCCACCTGTGAGGGGATATTCATATATGAATATGAATAAGGTAACTGGATATGGAACAACGGATTGGTTCAAAATTGGGAAAGGAGTACGACAAGGCTGTATATTGTCACCCTGCTTATTTAAATTATATGCAGAATACATCATGCGGAAAGCTGGACTGGAGGAATCCCAAGCCGGAATTAAGATTGCCGGAAGAAATGTCAACAACCTCCGATATGCAGATGATACCACTCTGATGGCGGAAAGTGAGGAGGAACTAAAGAACCTTGTAATGAGGGTGAAAGACGAGAGTGCAAAAAACGGTCTGAAACTCAACATCAAAAAAACTAAGATCATGGCCACTGGTCCCATCACCTCCTGGGAAATAGAAGGGGAAGATATGGAGGCAGTGACAGATTTTACTTTCTTGGGCTCCATGATCACTGCAGATGGAGACAGCAGCCCCGAAATTAAAAGACGCCTGCTTCTTGGGAGGAAAGCAATGACAAACCTTGACAGCATCTTAAAAAGCAGAGACATCACCTTGCCAACAAAAGTCCGAATAGTCAAAGCTATGGCTTTTCCTGTAGTGTTGTATGGAAGTGAGAGCTGGACCATAAAGAAAGCTGACCGCCGAAGAATTGATGCCTTTGAATTGTGGTGCTGGAGGAGACTCTTGAGAGTTCCCTGGACTGCAAAGAGAACAAACCTATCAATTCTAAAGGAAATCAACCCCGAGTGCTCACTGGAAGGACAGATCCTGAAGCTGAGGCTCCAGTACTTTGGCCATCTCATGAGAAGAGAAGACTCCTTGGAAAAGACTTTGATGTTGGGAAAGTGTGAAGGCAAGAGGAGAAGGGGACGACCGAGGATGAGATGGTTGGACAGTGTCATCGAAGCAACCAACATGAATTTGACACAACTCCGGGAGGCGGTGGAAGATAGGAGGGCCTGGCGTGCTCTGGTCCATGGGGTCACGAAGAGTCGGACATGACTAAACGACTGAACAAACAAAAAAAAGGTAAAGGTTCCCCTTGACAATTTTTGTCCAGTTGTGTTCGACTCTAAGGGGCGGTGCTCATCCCCGTTTCCAAGCCATAGAGCCAGCATTTTGTCCGAAAACAATCTTCCATGGTCACATGGCCAGTGCGACTTAGACACGGAACGATGTTACCTTCCCACCGAGGTGGTCCCTATTGATCTACTTGCATTTGCATGCTTTCGAACTGCTAGGTTGGCCCATCTCTAATTATAAATCCTACTTTCTCATCCTCCAGCACAGCTTGTTGTCAAATTTATCTCCCCACTGAGAGATCCAGGGGAGAAATTATTCCATCGGTTCCTTGAAACCTGTCAACCCTACATATACTAGACACATTGCAACCCAATGATGCGGTTGGCATTGGTTTCACTCTTGCTAAATTCATATTTGACAGCCAGTTGATGTGCCTTCTAACCCTTCTCTACATAAATGTGGGTCCTGCCAACACTGCCCTACTTCGAACTCTCTACTTTTGTATATATGTAACCTCCTCTTCTCACAATGACCAAACAACAATCAATAAGTTAAGATGATTCAGCATATACTTGGTGATTATGAATTTTCCCAAGGTAGAAAAACTAGACTTGTACTGGAAATAACTGCTCCTTAAAACCCGACCTTTGGAGACAGTGTTTCCTTAGAATCAACATGAGGAAGTTGGTAGTAGTGGTAGAATTAATCTTTCTTCCTATAAGTCTTCAAGTAAAATTGGTTAATGAAAGAAATGGACCATGGGATTATTTTGATTGCTAAATAATTACCACTTGCCAGTGGCATCAAAGGTAGTTACTGACTGATTATTAATTCTTGTTTTCCTCATTGGACAATTATAGGGTGACATCAAGAGGAACCTGGTTTCCTTTTCCTAGGCCATCTTGTCCACGATCCCACATTCATTATGAGCACTGGGAGATTCTTGGAATTGCAGTCAAAAATGTAACATTGCTTTGCAGGAATATGGATATTTTGTAGAAGTCATGTTAGGGTGTTACTTATACTGATAATGTGGGTGAGACTAATGAAAACTGTTTCTTCACATTCAACAGTCATGTTCAAGGAAATGTCACCAGTTTTCAGGGTGAATACCTTAATACTTGCCCATTGCTACTTACACTGAGCAAATGGAAGACACAAAGGAGAATTTTCTTTCCCCATTTTTAAAGGGTTTTTTACACTGCCCCTTCTCCTCCCTTTGTTTTGTCTTGTTTGTTTTTTGTTGTTCTGTTTGCTTATTTTGTTTCTTTTTGTGGGGATGGAGAAGAGAGAGGAAAGATTAAGGGATAAGAATGTTAAGAGAAATAAACAAGTCAAATGAAAGATGGGAAGGTATTGGGGGGGAAGCAGAGTAGGGTGAAATAGGAATGAAGATTTGGTTGTGGTCCAGACTGGTGTGGGTGGCATCTCCCCCCCTCCCAGAGCTCGCATCAAACCTTAGTGAGGTGCAGGGAAGGGGGGGGGAGGAAAAGAGGTTAAGTGTAGAGTGGGAAGTTAGGGATAGGGGATTAGAGAGGGAACAATGTTAATTTGGTTTGGGGGGGTATTTTTGTTTGTGGGATGCACAACGGGACCAAAAAAAAGATGGGATTATAGAACGGATCTGGGGAAAACATAAGGGTAGCTAATTTAAATGTGAAAGGCCTAGGGTCTGTACCAAAGAGGAAGAGAATAGAAACATTATTGAAGAAGAACAAGGTAGATATTATTTTCCTACAAGAGACTCATCAATCAAAGGATGGAGTTAATGAACTGAAATTACAAAATATACACATTTATGAAAAAGGATTTGGGACTTCCAAATTAAAAGGTGTAGCAATACTGATTTCTAAGCATTGTGAATTTGTGGTAAAAGAAGTAGTAAAAGATAGTAATGGTAGATATTTGATAGTACAGGGACTAATGGGGGAAGAAGATTATACGTTAGTAAATGTTTATGCACTGAATGTGAATCAAGGAGAATTTTATAAAACTGTCGTTAAAGAAATGGAGAAGGTTAGAAAGGGATATGTTATTATGGCAGGAGATTTTAATATGATAAGGTAAAGGATAAAACTGTATGTAAAAAAGATGAGCTGAATAAAAGAAATACTCTATTGAGTAACTATGGATTTAAAAGATATATGGAAAGAATTGAAGGGAGATGAAAGAAGGTTTATGTATTATTCCTCTGTACATAATAATTATTCAATAATAGAGTTATCTCAAAATTCAATTTCTAAAGTAGTAGATACAAATATTAATGTGACAAAAATAACAGATCATGCATTAATGATGATAGAGATGAAAGTTAAGAAAGATTACAGAGAAGCTAGAAGATGGAGAATAGATTCCAATATATTTCAGTATACAGATGTAATGGATAGAGCTAAGAAAGAATGGATGGAAATGTGGTCAATAAATGAAGCAGATGGGGGTAAAATAGGAGTGTTATGGGACATAATGAAATCAATTATGAGAGGAATTTTTATAAGAGAATCATGTAGAATAAAAAACTGAGAGAAGAAAATATTAAATAATAGAATTGTTAAAATATTTGGAAATTAAATATTTTATAGATAGAGATAATAAGAAATTATTAAAGATTCAAGCTAAAAGGAGGAAATTAGAAAGCATAGAGTCAGAAAAGGTCCAGAGGGATTTGATATACTCAAAGAGGCTTTTTTTTCAAGTATAGTAATAAAAACTCAAAGCTTCTAGCTAGGGTAGCTCAAACTAAAAGATCAAAAAACACAATTAGAGTAATCAGAGATAAAACAGGAAAGAATTGTAGTCTAATGAAGGAAAAATTAATGATATTACAAGAATTTTACCAAAATTTATATAAAGGTAATAGTACACCAAAAGAAGATATAGAAAATTATATTAAAGAAAATTTAAAGAGTAAACTATTAGAGAATGATAAAAGAGAATTAGAAAAAGAGATAACAGGTGAAGAAACAAAAAAATGGTAAAACTCCAGGCTTTGATGGAATGGGATCAGAATATTATAAAGCTTTTAAATCAATATTGATTCCCAAGTTACAAATACTTTAAAATGGAATATTGGAAGGAGAGAAAATACCAGATTCTTGGAAATATTTATTAACAACTCTTATTCCAAAACCCAATAAGGATTTGACAGACCTGAGTTCATATAGACCTATTTCATTATTAAATCAAGATGCAAAGATATTTACTGCAATCTTAGCAAATAGAATGAATATATTTATTACGAAAAATATTAAAGAGGGTTAAAATGGGTTTTTAAAGGGAAGACAAATGGAAAAATTAACTAGGAGGTTTGAATATTATATATATTATAGAAAAAGATAAATCAAAGGCAGATATTTTATTATTAGATATTTTTAAGGCATTTGATTGTGTAGGATGGCCAACATTAAAGATCCTTTTAAAGGGTTGGGTTTTGGAAAGAAATTTAGGGGGATAATAGACCAATTATATTTGGAGAACACTTCTGCAGTAATTGTTAATGATGGGATGACAGAGCAGATAGCTCTAGGCCGAGGCACCAGACAAGGTTGTCCTCTTTCTCCAGTTCTGTTTTGTTTGATTATTGAAATGTTAGCAAATGCAATAAGGAATGACAATTTAATTGAAGATATGGGTGAAAATAATAAAATAAAGATTAATTTATTTGCAGATGGTTCCCTATTGACATTGAAAAAACCATTAGAAAGTATAGATAGAATTAAAATTCATTTAGAAAATTTTGAAAAATAACTGGATTATGTGTAAATTGGAAAAAATCTGAAATAATTTTGTTTAATCATAATAAACTAGAAGAAGAAAAGTTTGTTGATAAATATGATTTTAAAATATGTAAATTGGTTAAATATTTAGGTATAAATTTAATAAAAGAAACTCAAAAAATAAAGGAACATAATTATAATAAATTAAAAGGCGATATTAAAAAGAAACTACAGAAATATACTAACTTAAAACTTCCTTGGTTTGGAAGGATTGCACTGATAAAAATTAAGATTCTACCAAAAAAAAATTTTTTTATTTAGAATGTTACCAATACAGTTATCAGATGATGATTTTAAATTTTGGCAAGGAATGAGAAATAAATACTATTATGAAGGGAAGAGAGCCACAATAAATAAAAAGTATAAAACAAAAAACAGGCATACCAAATATATATAAAAAATTATTATTTGGCTAATCAGTTGAGGTTCATTGGGGAAATTATATATAACCAAGAAAGGTTAATTTGGTAGAAAGGAGAATCATAAGAATTACAGGTGGATATTGAAAAACATCTATTTGGTATGATTAAGAAATATAAAATAAGTGAAATTAATAATCCTTTTTTAAAGATTATGTTAAATGTCTGGTACACATATAGAAAGAATTTATGTCTGTTTAACTCTCCATTGGGATTAGTGACTGAAATAATTTTCCTGCCAATATGAAAGTTTATGCAGAATTATTTAAAGAAAAAAAGTGATTAGATTAAAAGACTGGTTGTATGAAATGAGGTCGAAAGATCAAATTAAACAAATCCTTCAAAATAAGAATATATCATGGTTGAATTATATGCAATTAGAAAGATGGACAAATGAATGAGTAAAGGTATAATAGAGGTAGAGAATATATGAAGTATGAACAATTTCTATTATCATATGAAGTTATTCAGATGACCAATTCAGTAAAGGGGGCAGTGAGTAAAATTTATAGATTCCTGCTTGATCTAGAAGAAGAATAGACTGAGAAAGGATTGAAGTTAGTGTGGGAACAAGACTTAGGAAAAAGAATAAATGATGAAGAATAGAGAAAGATGTGGAAAATGAGGGTTTTACAACTTATGTCGGTGAGAATAAGAGAAAAAATTTCAAATTGGGTTTAAGATGGTATTTGACACCAACAAAATTGAATAAATTTAACACTAGTTATCTGAAAGTCTGTTGGAAATGTGAGAAGGAAATTGGTACATACTTTCATATGTGGTGGGAATGCGAAAAAGTACAAAGATTTTGGAAACTAAACTTTAAAGAACTAAATGACATATGTGAAAAAGATATAAAATTTAATCCTGAGATAGCTCTGTTATCAATATTTGAGAATGTGGAATATGGTAAGATGACTAGAGAATTGATTACCAATTTATTAATGGCAACCAGATTAATAATAGCTGGGAATTGGAAATCAAAGTCTGAATTTCGAATGGAAGAATGCTATAATGAAATATGAAACTAAGCACAGTTTGCCAATAAAGGGAAGTTTTGAGTATAAAAACTGTCCATGTTCCACTCCTGAAATGGGAAGGTAGTGGCATTAATCATGCTCCAGAGATGGAGAGGAACGGGTATGGGAAAGCCATGCTATATGCCATGATCATGGTGGGTTCATCAAGCAGATGTCTTTTCATAATTCCCGCCTCGGGCACATTGGTTTCAGAATTGGGACTAGATCCATAGGTCAACCAATGGTTTTGACTTTAGAAACATTATTGGAGTCAAACTATTTAGAACAGATAACAATAATCAGGAAATGCTTCAACTGCCAGCAGATAAATCCTTTTGAATATCTCTTGATTTTTCATAATAACATATGGATCCTTCACCCCAAGTCTTTTTTCAATATTCTGCAAGAATAATTTCGGTAGGACTGATTTAGGGTATGTTGTGGGGTGTCGAGAGATGAAGGTCAACATATACTGTTCTTTAACAGATAAATGGGGGTTTTAAGAAACAAAACTCCACCTAAACTTTCTGTGGATCTTTATTCAACAATATCTGAAATTGAAACCTGCCCTTCTTTTCTTTTCTTGCTTTTCTTTTCACATTTATCTTAATTGACTCTCAAACTACAGCCAGGGCTTTGGAGAGAAACATGTAATTAGTTCCTCAAGCAAAGGGCATTCAAGTCAAGTAAATGGAATGTACAACACATTATCGGCAGTATCTTTGTAGTGGCCAAATCACAGGCCAGTCCTATTGTCAGAGCAATGGTAAACCATTAGTCAAGGACATTCCCAAACAATCCACCACTCGCCCTCACTCACTCCCCTCCCCATTCACACAAAAACGCAGGGACAAATTGGCGGCAGTGAAAGCTAACATGTGGATTACTGAAGCTTTAGGAGAGCTTTTGTTTTCCACATGGGGATGTTAATGAAGGGGAAAAGATGTGGCCTGTATCAGGTTTAAAAGACATTAGCTGAGGAGGGAGGGGGAATTTATTTGGATTAGGAATGCTTCTCTTTCAAGATAGGGCTGGTTCATTTGTTCTTTGGCTGCTCTTTCGTATGATGGAGGGGGAAAATCAGCATTTTTGCAATGCATTATTGGGTGGGTGATTTATAATAGAAAATGCTTCACACAGCAGTTTGTGGAACTATTTCATATGCAAGAAGTCTGCAGTTTGGTCCAAAATTTGCTAAAGGGTGGTAGTTAGACATGGGGATGAATTAAAAAATGGATGATGACATTCATCAGAAATTGCTGATTCAGTACAATGGTACCTCGCTAAATGATGACTATGGGGGATTTTCGCTGGACGTCGATTAGGTCCATGCTTCGTGAACCATTTGTTCACAAGACGACAATTTTTCGGCTCTGCAAAATGGCTGCCCTGTGTTTTCCAGACCCATGCTTCGCAGGGCAACCATTTTTACAGCTGATTGGGGCTCGCAAAATGGCTTCCCTATGGGCGATCTGTGCTGGACGATGAGGTATTTTCCCCATTGGAACGCATTAAACCGGGTTTCAATGCATTCCAATGGGGAAAGGGTTTTTGCATGACAACAATTTCGCTAAACAGCGATTTTCCCAGGAAGGATTATCATCATCATGCGGGGCACCACTATAAATATTCATCCCTTCATATTCGTGGGTTCCAGAGACCCCGACATATACGAAGGGATGAATATTGCCCCATTTTCATTTGTCCCCATGTGAAAAGAGGGAAGGCTAGCCTTTACTCTCTTCCTATGGTTTTCCCATTCTGCTGATAGGCAGCCACCCACCCTCACAACCTATTCTCCACCCCCTTACTCTCCCTACCTTAGCATCTGCCATCCCCGCCACACCACCCACCCCCACTAACACCCCCCCACTTTAATTGCTGCCACCGCTGTGTCCAGCAGGCCTTTGTAGCCATGGCCTGTAGAAAGGGATGCTGGCTGCCCTTTGCAAAGATGGCAGCTGTGACTTCATTTAGGGTAGGGAAGCTGCATCTGCCATCTTGCAAAAGGCAACCTGGATTCCCTTCCTACAGGCCATGGCTGCAGAGGCCTACTGGAGACGGTGGCGATGATGGCCACGATGACGATGACTATGGTGGGGGGATGTCAGTGGTGGGGAGGGCATGATTTCTGCCCTAGATTCTAAAATTGGTGTATACATTTGTAAGGTCAATGCACTGGCAAACCAAGATGGCGATAACTTGTTTTTCGCTCTTGTACGTGAAATATGGAGACATGATAGATCCTAAAGAGGGCTTACCTTTAAATGACTGGTTGACCAAGGGGATTTTTTTCCTAAGGGAGCATTTTATTCTGTGTTTTAGTTGTGTTTTTGTTATTGTGTTTTTATCAAGGAAAGTCGACATATGAAAAATGTTCTTATTATGAGCTTTACTATATTTCTTTAATGCTTTTTTTAGTAGTTTATTATTTGGTTTTTAACTTTGCTTCTATTAATATTTTAAGCCACCTAGGAGAAAGGCAGCACATAATTTTTTAAAATAATTAAATAAAACTGCCAAATTACAGACATTGATTTGCTTATTAGGCACCTTTAAACAACCCCTTTCTCAATAACTAAACAAAACAAACCTGGTAGGGGGAAAGCAATTTGCGACCCAAGTGATATAATTTGTCATCAGTTTGGAAATTCACTTTGCTCTGCTCAGAACCAAACCTGTCTGTTCCACTTGGATCAAGACCTCACACAAACTGGTCAAATTCAGACCAATTCAGTTCAGAATTTGGAATTCGTCAGAATGTGGTGCACCGCTCGAATCGCAACTGCCTCTTGCTGCGTGCCCAGGTGGCTCAGTGGGAAAGTGATCCAGAGTATTCCAGCTGTACTTTGGGCTCTTTTTGATAGATTGAAAGGTCAGGAAGCAGAAGAAAATGAACAGAGGGAAACACGTCCTCTTTAATTCATCTCCCTCTGTCTCTCTTTCTCTCCAGGTTTGAAGGTGAGGGTCTTTTGATTATTTTATCCATGACAGCCAAACACAAGAGAGAAACAGAACCGGAGCACAATAAACTATCAACACGTCTGTTGCCCAAGGCAACTTTGAATCTGTTTGTTCCATCTTCTGTGTAACTGCAATGAACAAAGGGAGCGGGAGAGGTTTGGGGGGTTTTCCTCCCCAACAGCCCTGCTGTGTCCACTGCTAATTTAAGATGTCAGACAATTAAAGATTTTAAGTGCACGATAAACAGAAGGGTTGGAAAACAGATTTTTCCCCCTTGCTTGCTAGCTAGCTAGTAAGATTCCATGACTATAATGAAGCATAAATTAGAGATGGGAGCTTTGTATCCGTATAAGAAAATGAAGCCCTCTGGCACAAGTGGCCAGTTTGATTCCCTCCCACCCCCAGACCCTGCTGGACCACTTACCACACAGTGCCCCCCTGCCGGAGTGGCTGAGCAAGCAGGGAGGCAGGGCTGCAGTAGCAGAGCTACTGCTGCGATTGGGGTACGGGAGAGGACATCGGTAAGTGTCCGGTGGGGTCTGGGAGTGGGACCATGCGGTAAGTGGTCCAACAGGATCTGGGGTTGGGAGGTAATCAAGCTGGTCACCTGTGCCAGCTGGCTTCCCTACCCTAAATGAAGCTGCAGGCGCCATCTTTACAAAGGGCAGCCAGTCTCCATTTTTACATGTGTGGCTTTGAGGCCAGAAGACATTGACAGCCGTGATTAAGTTAAGAGCGTGTCGGTGGGGTGGGGTGGGGTGGGGTGGGACCTAAGGTAGGGAAAAGAAGGGGGTGGTAGGCTGTGGTATTGGGTGGCTGTGTGGGTTGGTGGCTGCCTTTCTGCAGGTAGGCAGAATGGTGGTTGGTTTGTTTTTTGTTTTTTAATATGAAGGACAAATAAAAATCGGTAAATATTCATCCCTTTGTATTTGTGGGGTTATCTAGACAACTCCACAAATTACCCTTCCCCTAATGCTCTTAAAATTTACTTTGAAGCCAGAAGGTCTTGTACCACCCTTCTGGATATGAAACAACATCTACACGCCCAACGCAAATGGACCAATCTGCTGCAAGCCATTCTTTCTCGGAATTTTAAGGTTTTTTGGTCCCTTGTTTCCCGTACAAACTTATCTTATGCTCTCTCTCCGTACTCTCCAATACCCTCTGATTCTTGGGTTACCCATTTTTCTAACATCTTCTCCTCCTCGTGCTCTCCCCATCACTTTATCATTTCCTCTCAAAACTTTCCAGATTGGCCCCCGGTTACCTCTGATGAGGTACTAGAGTTAATTTCCACCCTTAAACCTGGTAAATCCCCAGGGCCTGATCATGTTATCTCAGAGATTTTGTCTAACAATCCTCTTTGGTGGTCCCATCTGCTTGCCAAATTATTTACCATAGTAAATCACTCCGGTGTATTTCCGGACTCTTGGCTATCCTCTATTCTGATACCAATCTTCAAAAAGGGCGACCCTTCTCTCCCTAGTAACTATCGCCCAATCAGCCTATTGTCTCATATAGGCAAACTTTATTCTAAATTTCTCTTATCAAAACTATCAGCTTGGGCCTCTTCTAAAAACCTCCCTGGGAAGGAACAGATAGGCTTCCGCTCTGAAGCCTCGACCCTGGATCATGTTCTGCTTTTGTATCACCTTGCCGAAAAATACTCAATCTATCATAAAGCTAGACTTTTTGCCGCCTTCGTCGATCTACGAGGAGCCTTTGATTCAGTTAATAGGAATTTACTGTGGACAACTCCACAAATACGAATTGACAAATATTTAACAAGTCGGCTATATTTGTCGGAAAACCCGATCTGTTTTATATTCGTCCCCATCTCTAATTATAATTCAAAGGTTCTTCCTATAAAATTTAAGATTGGGGAATATTGTCCTCTTTTTTTCAATGTGAATAAAGCTTTGGCCATTGATTCAGGAACAAATGAGAGTTCTTTTCCTGCATTGTACTTTTTGAAACGGCAGGTGAGTAAATGTTTTAATGAAATTTTATTCAGATACACTTCAGAGTAAGCCCCACTAAAGATATTATAGAGATGCCTAGGATAATGGTGCATGTGCTTATTGTAATCACACTGAACATACTAAATTAACAGTGCCTAATATGTTAGAGTACCAGACCACAATTTCCAAACCGAAGCGACACATTCTAGAATTTTAAACAATTCCAGTACAGAAGATCTCGAATATGCTGTTGTTTGTTATGTTTTTTTAAAAAAATCAATTGAGGAAGAAATCAGTTAATAAGGTGGCAAAGGTCGCTATCAGATTAAATTATTTGTAATTAATTTGTCATAACCAGACAACTGTGTCTGTTCTTCCAGCCTGATCATCTAACAAGCCACTAGTATTGATTATGAAACAAACCACTGTAGTACCTTAAAGAAAACTTTCCAAGAGTCACAAACACACACAGAGGATCCAGAAGCAAATGATGCATTAGATCTTTATAAGTAGACAAGAGGAGAAATAGAAATAGAATCAAATAACTGAAAGAAAGCAAAGTCATTTTTATAGACAGAATAAAACTCTGGGAAGAGCCTTGGCCTGTACATTGAGAAACGTCACAATTCTTGACCAAAAATAATTTAACAATAATTAAAATTCTAAGATCTCTCTCAGATTCTAATCTCTCTCTCTCTCTCTCTCTCTCTCTCTCTCTCTCTCTCTTCCCCCTGAATAAGGCCCTGATTCTGTCATCAGACAAATGCTCTGACCATTTAAACTTTGTTGCAAACTCCTTTGCAAGTACCCTTTATAATATTTGTCAGCTACTCAAATTCATAATTTTGTTATCCTTGAAAAGAAACCTCAAAATACTGCTTTAGTTTGGAATATTGTTTCTCTGTGCAAGTCCGAGTGACTGAAGGGCTGTACCCCACGAGCAGAACACATATTTATGTGCAGAATGTGCCACATTCAGCCCTAGATATCTCCAAGGTCACATGATCTCACAGAATCATAAAACTATAGCATGGTAAATTGGTTGAATAAGGGAATGTTATGGATGTAGTATATCTTGATTTCAGCAAAAGGGTCCCTTGTGATATGGGGTGGGGTAGCAATCTAACAAAATGTCAACTAAACAATAATATTGTTTGGTGGTTTTCTACTTGGCTGACAGGACATACCTAGTCAATGCTCCGAATGCCAGGACTCCCTGTCAAGACTCTATGCCCATGAAATTTTCCAGCTTGTCACAAAATGGCTTCT
Source organism: Pogona vitticeps (assembly GCF_051106095.1). Taxonomy (NCBI): domain Eukaryota; kingdom Metazoa; phylum Chordata; class Lepidosauria; order Squamata; family Agamidae; genus Pogona; species Pogona vitticeps. Next base: position 13,520,637 of record NC_135788.1, read on the forward strand.
TTCCAGCACAAGATGTCCCAGAATGAGCATTAAGCCAAGCACAGTTTTTTTCATTTCTTGTATCACACACACACACCCATTTTAAAAAAAATGGCAAAAGGCGGGAACCAGGACAAAAATGGAATCTCACGTAGGAAAGATGCCATTTTGGACAGGAATTTTAATACTTGGTGTTTCTTTCAGAACAGAACATTTGAGAAACCCTAAGTCGTTTCCTGAGAAGTTTTTCAGAAAAAGAAATCTAGTGAAGAAATGAGGAGGAAAAAAGAAACTTTTTCACCACTTGTGGCTGAGAGTGAGAGACTTGCATGATTTACAGCTCTCGGCATACCCAACACTTGGTGATCGCCAACACTTTTATTCATGCTGGAGAATGTTTGAAGACCTGTCACCATCCTAGAATATGGAGCAAGTGTGTTTTCTATGGTTATTAATGGATTCAAATCGCAAGAAAGGAGATTCTGACTAAACGTCAGGAAGAACTTGCTAACAGTACGACAGTGGCATGATCTCAGAAAATGGTGGACTGTCCTTCATTAGAGGCTTTAAAACACAAATTAGATGGCTTTAGGATTTCCTATATTGATGGTGGCTAAAGACCCTTCCAACTCTGGGATTCTATGATACTATGACATGTGTAATTATTCTTGATGTGTAGAAGAGTAAACGGAATCAAATTTAACAGGGAGAAGTGCAAATCTAGGGGGGAAATGCATTAAGATGGAGGATACTTGGCTCAATAATACTATGAGTGGGAAGGATCTTGGAATTATTGTACATCACAAGCTGAATATGAGCCAACAGTGTGATGTGGCTGCAAAAAAAGGCAAATGCTATTTTATCCTGCATTAATAAATGTATAGCCTCCAAACCCCATTAAGTACTAGAACCCTTGTATTCAGCACTGGTCACTCAGGCCTCATCTGTGTCCGGTTCTAGACACTACACTTTAAGAAGTATGCTGACAAATTGGAAAAAGTTCAGAAGAGGGCAACAAAGATGAATAGGGGACTGGAAACTGAGCCTTTATTATATCATAAAAAGGTAAAGGTAAAGGTTCCCCTTGACAATTTGTCCAGTCGTGTCCGACTCTAGGCGGCGGTGCTCATCTCCATTTCCAACCCATAGAGCCAGCGTTTATCTGCAGACAATCCTCCGTGGTCACGTTGCCAGCGTGACTAGAAACGGAATGCTGTTTACCTTCTCACCAAGGTGGTACCTATTTATCTACTCGCATTTTTGCATTTTGCATGCTTTCAAACCGCTAGGTTGGCAGGAGCTGGGACAAGCGACGGGGCTCACTCCATCGCATGAATTTGATCTTACAACTGCAGGTCTTCTGACCTTGCAGCACAGAGGCTTCTGTGGTTTAACCCACAGCAACACCACATCCCATTTATTATTATATCATAATACACACTTAAAAACTTTCTTGTCAGGTTTGCAATCTTTTCCCCAAAAGGAGCTTTTAATCATATAAACAGATCCATTTTCATTTGTTGCTTTTATAGTATTCATAGGACAAGGATTTGCAAATCCATTTACGATATCAACAAAGGGAAATAAAACAAAAGAACAACAAGTAATAAAAACTAGAATGTGTCATTCCTCAAACAATGGCGTTGAAGGCTGGAAGAATGAGCCACATTTTCATTACTTTTCACTTTTCACTTGGCCTTCAGTCATATATGATATGTCCTGTAGTCAATATTGTCACTGACTCATTTAACACGACAGCACAATGTGAAAATCTAAGCACTGTAGCTTGGTTCTCCCCACCTCAAACCCAGAAAAAGGGTTAGCTGGGTTTAATTGTATATAACAAATTCTAAAACTCCTGCGAGAAAAGCTAAGTAATCGATCACAATTATTCCCCTGACTTGTATGCCTTAAAATTATATTAGGCTTTCTTTTTTTCCCCTCTCTCCCAAAAAAGAAAGTGAGCAAACAAATCAAGTTGGTGTTGCAGGTGATGTAAGTCTTTGTCAAAAGGGAAATGTTGAAAAATGACTTAAATTAGCCTCCTAAAATACTTCTCCTTCATCTAGAGTTATTAAGAATTTTTTTTGGGGGGGGGATGGTGTGTTGGGTTGATCTTGAGAATTGTTCATACACGTTGCATTGCTTCAGGATTTAGGGGTCGAGGCAGGGTTTAGAAAGCTTAATTTTTTTGGACTAGAATTCCCAACAAAGTGAGTCGAACAGCCTATGAGCAAGAGCTACCGCATAAGACTGTTGTGAGAACAAAATGGGGAGAATGAAGACACTTCCTTCAGCTCATCGAAGGAAAGACAGAATAGAAAACTAGCAAATAAAGAAATGAATTTCATTGCTCAATAATCCAGCAGCTGTTCTCAACCATTTTTGGGCCACAGCCGTAAACACAATGTCAAAGAAATATATAAATATATAAATCGGGACAGTATAGGTTGCATAACAAACCTTATACGGTGGTGTGTAAAGAATGGTTTCCAGTTCATGGCCCCTTTCAAATGTCCCAGGGCTCCCTCAGGGGGCCATATGGAGCCGTCGACAATGGCTGAGGGGCAGCCTGGATTAATTTCTGTACGATGTACAACATGGATGTGAACTGTTAGTCTCCACCCCACCTCCAGTTTTTTTGAAGATGTGGTATCATGCCTCTCTAAAAGCAACAGCTTGTGGACCACAGCCATTGGACAGAAGAGCCAAAATTACTTCATGAGTCTGTCACTGGATAAAAACTCTGTGTTGCCATTTCTACATCACTCTTCCTGCTCTGAAAACACCTTCAAAATGCAACAAGAGCTGTCCTTTCTGTCGAACAGAATAGTCTTTCTTTTTCGTGGCAGGCTTTATGCTAAAAAGCAGATCCAGTGAAGAATAATAGGAAAAGTCTGATTCAACCTACGAAATTAGGGATAGCTTTGTTCCCTCATCTGTTCTCACCGTGGCACACAAATCAATTAATGGTATGCATTTCCTTTCAGCATAATTCAACCCCCACATGATTTTAACTGACGGTAGAAAAACTCAATGGTAAATCTCTGGATTCTCTCTCTCTCTCTCTCTCTCTTTCTTTTTTTAAAGGACCTGTTTTAGCTATTTGATGGTCTGCTGCTGTGAAATAAATACATTTTAAAAAATCCACAGCCCTGTCATGGAAGTAAACTAGCACTGTATTGAAGGCCAAAGCCCCCTAATTGTAATTAGTTACAAATTGCCTGTTATGACTTAATTAAACTTCCTTGCCTCTCAGCTGCTTGGGCAACATGTAGGATCTTTTATGCGCGTACCAATTAGTGCTCTGGGATTCTGCTTTCTAATTGGATAAAAAAGTAATAAATTTAACAGTGTCCTGTTGATATCTGGATTCAAGTTTTGTTAAAGCAGGGTGGGAGGGGGACAAGGGGAAAAGTGTGGACAGGTTTAATGCTTCAAATATTTATCCTCCATTCAGAATGATTAAAACAATTTGATGTTCCATGAGATACAGGCCTAGTCCTTTTGTTAACAAGGTCCATCTGGTCGAAGGAAGAAAATTAAGATGCACTAATTGAAATTTGGAAGCTTCTTTCCAAACATGCATAATTCATACTGACACAGAACAGAAGCGGCAATTCAGCACAAACTGTCAAGGAGATGAATGCTGCATTTAGATGGAATTTAAGATCTCACCCAGTAATAGGAGTCTACAAATACTTAGAGAAAAGCCCAGCACTGGGAAACTGGGAGGGGGAACATTCCAAATTTTTTTAAAAAAGTATTAGAAAGCTGAAGAATAACTTTTGAAAGTTTCACTTCATCCCCTAGGAAGACACTTCAGTTTTTCTTAATGTTTCTACTGGGTACCCATTTATCATCACTGGTTTCATCTTTCTGCCTCCCTACCAACTCTATTCATGCTACTTTTTCTTTCCCTGTCCTGGTTTTCATTCCCAAGATGATTCCCAGAAACTGACATTCGAGAGAAGCAATGGATGATGGACCAATATTGGCTGGAAGTGAAATATTCTCAAACCAATTTGATGTTGAAATACATGAGTGACGTGCCCGTGCACCTCAGTCTGAATCTCGGCTAGATTGCAAATCATGGACATCATTGTCCAAGACAATAAACAAACAAACACACACACACACACACACACAGAGAGAGAGAGAGAGAGAGAGAGAGAGAGAGAGAGAGAGAGAGAGAGAGAGAGAGAGAGAGGAGTTTAAAAATTGCTTTTGGAGAGGTTCCCATTTGGCTTGGGACACACACTCATGGACAGCGACAGCTAAATCAAATCAAATAACATAAAATGGATTGGGAAATCTCTCACAAGGGGAAGATATTCCTGAACACCTCTTTGAATAGTCCTGTTTAACCTGTTTCTTGAGGGACAGAATGTAGTGAGTCGGGGATACATCAACAGGCAGTGCATAAAAGGCTCATCTTGTGCCTGGCACAAGAATGTGGTGCCACATCCAGAAGTCTCATCCTCAGGAGAAAATTCTGAGCTGCTCTTGAGCTCTCAACATAGAGATGGGCACAACAGCCAAACAGGCGTTCCACGGTTCGATGCCTTGCCCCCTTTTGTGGGTACCCACTCGTGGGCAGTGCCCAGAGGAGGCAAGGAAGGGAAGCTGAGGCACGGCTTCAAAGTGGGTGCCTGTCAGAAGGGGTGGCATGCCAAACAGCAAAACACCAGTTTAGCAGTTTATATCCATCTCTACCCTTAAGACTTCGGAAGTCTCATAGATGCTCCTCACATTCCTAGAGATGAGAGGCTATGCCCTTCAGAAAATGGAGACCTAAGAACAGCCTGGGTTAGGGCCCCCGAGGAAGTGGCTTCAATCACAGAGATGGGAGCCTAAACAACAAACTAGCTGAAGGAAGTGTCTTCACTCTAAGTCACAGTTGACTTTCTGTTGATGACACATGTGTCAAAGGAGCAAGGGGCGTCGGGCTCCTCAGATGTAAGGGTGCCCTGTGCATGCATTTTACTGCAAAAAGGAAAATAAAATACACAAGTTTTGCTAGAGTACCATGCTGGACAAAGGTAAAAAGCAAACCTTCAAACAGGCTGTATACATTGAGGTGCTCCCCTCTCCTGCAGTCATCACAGCTCATAAATCTTTGCCTTGGTTCAAGAACAAAAATCACTTTATTGGTTCAGTCATTTATTTTCCTTTCTTTCCCTTTCAGTTATAAGCGGCTTCTGACACCTCTGTGAGCACATGTGGGTCTTCTATTAATTTTTTTAAAAGTAATGAACATTTACAAACTGTGCATGAAAACATTTTTTTAATTCAAAAAGAAAAATTAAAATATTTAGCTTGGAGAGAATTTTACCTGAGAGGAATGACTCAAGAATCTTTCCTTAACTTCATTTAAATTCCAGCTTCTGCTGTTAAGCCATAAGCTTCCAAATGTATGATTCATTCACCCAAAGCCAAAGCTGTTAAAAGGATATTTAAAGGAATATTGTGGTGGTGAGTAATATGATGGCATCTGGTTATGCAAACCTTTTAGGCCTAACTCATAAAAAAGAGAAGATGAAGTGCTAGCCCTCGTTCTGAACCGGTCTACTTCAGAGGAAGGGGTGGATGCTCACACTACTGGGTGCTTAGAACCTTAGAACGTCAGAGCTAGAAGGGATTCCATAGATCATCAAGTCCAGACCCTGTCAAAGAGATATTGTGGATTGGATTGTTGTGCTCTGCTGCTTTTAAATGTGTTTTTAGTATTGATTTTATTTACTAATTCATCATGATACTTGTCTAATTCTTTTAAAATATTTGTATATTTATTGTTTTTAGCCTTTAAATAGTGTCCTTTTTAACACTGTAAGCCGCCTTGGGTCCTTTTAAGGAAAAAGGCAGATTAAAATATTTAAAATAAATAAATAAACTGGTGGGAGATCATACTCCCAACGCTTACTTCTTTACATACCTCAGATCTTGCATAGAAAGAAAAATAAGATTTCAGGAAGAAGACTCTTGCAGAACAGAGAATCATCGGACACAAGCTTTCCCTTCACTTTTTTAAAGTTGAGGAAGATATACTTTTTCATTTACTCTTGGAAAGAATTGGGCCTTCAATGGGCCATGAAGAATATCTGATGGAGGAAAGGCCATCACCTTCTGCCTCAAGAAGTCCTTCCTTAGAGGTTTTTAAACAGAGGCTGGAGAGCCTGTATTGGCCAGTGGTTGGACTTTTATGATCCCATCCTATTATGGAGGTCCTTCTTGAAGACAGACAAGGATCAGGGGTCCCCCCCCCCTTAATATAACGTCTTCTCTGAAATATGGTCTTTGTGCTAGGAAATCTGATCCAGTCCTGCCAGAAAACTGATCTCCAGTTGCAAAACTACTGGTACCCAAGAAAGACAAATGACCAGCCTCCTAATACTGCCACCAGTCTCACTGCAAAGAACATGACAATAATCAGAGGTCGTGTGAGAGAATTCCCAGTATTTAACTATTCTCACTGTTTAGTCTACCTCATCTGAATATGCCTGCTGAATCTGAAGAACTGATTAAATCAGCAAAAGGCTTCTAACCAAAGCCTATCTACAAAGATTACAAAGTCATTCCTTACTATGCTTGCATGAATGGCCAAAATCCTATTGCTTAGCATAATAAATTGCATTACAGTGGGCCCATTGACTCAATGTGCAAGTCTTCTGTAAGTTCCATTGACCAAATGGGCCTCCTTTAACTGTTACTTACTATGTTAGAGTAGGCCCATTTGGATCAATGGAAACACAGAGGTGTTGACTTACCAAATTCCCACTGATTCAATGGGTCTACTTGATGTGATTTACTATACTAAGAAACAGGATTTTGGCCAATATGTACCTGGCTTTATGGAATTTTCAGGAATTCAACAAGTTATTGGTTGGGATTTACTGACTGAGGTAATGAAGTTCTGAAGTTTAGATGGAGTAAAATCAAACAGGAGAATATTACTATTGGGTGTAAATATCAATCTCAGGCGCCAATTAAGAGATCCCTACACTCTTAATTGCACTAGTTGCTCTTTTTCCTGGCTGAAAAAATCAGGGCTTCAAACAAATTTTAAGCTGAATCACTTTTGATGTTGTAAACCCCCTTGATGGATTTTGGCAGTGAAAATTAGAACATTTGCCTTCATATATGGGACATGTTAATGTACCTTTGGTGGCATCTCTAGAATGGAAAACGCAACTCCTGCTTGTCCCCTGCAAGAGCTCCATTCATTTCAATGGGATGCAAAGAGGAAGAGTTTCCACCAGATCTTGCTGACAATGCAGTTTGTTATTGTTGTTTTTAATGCGGGGAAGTTTTCTGCTCAGGGTAAACACGAGTAATGGAATGCAGTGTAACTAAGACACAGCAAGTGCTGTTTACTCTGGGTAGCCAAGGTAAATAAGAGAATTAGCCTAAAGTCGTAAAAGTAGCTCAGACCAGACTACCTGGATCTTTTATATCCCCCTTCCCATACTTTTAATTAACATATGGCGTGCCTTTCATATTAAAGCTAAATCTAAAATCCTGCCTACTTATGGTGATTAAAAGTCCCACGATAACTTGCACCAATAGAGGAGCTATTGACTATGTTTCATTAAGCCTACAAGAGGTGGGAATACGGTTTTCCCAGCCCAAACTGCCTTGCTGTTTTGAATCTAAATAGTGAAAAATGCAAATATAGTAGGAGTTGTTGAATTTTGGCCCATAAAGACTATTGCGATCATCAGATCATTATGGTGTGCATAATACTGTTCCAGAGTATATTTGCCATCTTGATACTGAATAAAACACTAACTGACAAGGCAAGGTTCATTTCTGGCAAAAAATAAAAAAATAAGCTCTACGAACACCAATTGCTACCAAGCCAACTCCAGTTGTGGAAGCCATCCTCCACATGTGTCCTCCTTGACCTTCCCCAAAGGTCTTTTTTTTAGGAAGGAGATGTGGCCACAAAATTCCACTTTGAATACTGGGGATGAAATTGGACAAGATACTTATCAGTTTGCGTCTTTTTGTTTCTGTTTTGTTTTGCTCAGGCCATTTCTCAGGTGGTAAGAGGTGTTTGACATGGCATGTGCTTTTCCTCACTTAGGTATCTTGCATTTAACAGGCTTTGTTCTGTCTTAGCTTCTCAAAGGTAAACACAAGCTTACTGACAGCCAAGGCACCTTTTCTCCAATACAACAGTGGGAAAGGATTGCTGTCACTCATGCTAGAGCTGATATCTGTGTTGAGGGCTGGCGATTCCTCAGCAAGGCCTGTCTTGACTAAATCCTCGGCAATTGTGAGATTTCACACATCCCCTAAACTTGATTCATCGAATATGTGGTGTTGGAAGAGAGTTTTGTGAGTACCACAGAGGGCCAGAAAGACAAATAAGTAGTTGCTAGCCTCAACTCTCGCTAGAAGGGAAAATTATTTAAATGTAGCAGTTAGACAGATCACGAGAAGACAAGATTCACAGGTAAAGAGATTCACTAATGCATTGAAAAGGTGAAGGCACCAAGAAAAGAGATGAAACTTAAGATGGGTTGAGTCAATGAACTGAGTTACTACAAGAATGGGTAGGGCTGTTAATGACAGAATGTCAGAAGTGACATTGATGGCACCTTACGATAACAAATGGGGTTTGGAACTGCATTAAGCGGAGTTTGAATTAGATTGCCCAACTGTATCCATACCCTTCTCATAGCATTCTCATTTCTTGGATTAGTGCTCCAGCAGGAGACCTTGCTACTTGAAAGCAAAAACAGAAAGGGGAGGGAAAATCTGCAAACTCAGGCCGAGTTACAAAGCATTAATCATGCAAATAATGGCATTTTTAATTAAACAAGCCCCTGCAAAAAAAAAAAAATCTAGTAGCAACACAGCAGTCGCCACTCAAATCACTAATAATTACTCTTTGCTAACAGTGAGGGCCATTTTAGTTCAATTGCTCTTGACACTAACAGGGAGTCTAAGGTTGGATCAGTTCTAAGACTTGTTTTGCTGCATTTTCAAGTCCATGTTGAACAATGATATCAAAGCCTTGTAAAGATCACAAAGAATTTCTACCCAACCGGCAGGGAAATTGCAAAGAAGGGCTAACCATTGCTTACTGGTGGTGAATGAATGGTACATTACCAAAAATGTTGATTGGCTCTTTTGTTCTCTTTAAGGGAAATAGGTGATTTATGGTGTGCTATGTATATCCTCCTGATGCATCAAAAGCTTAAGGGAACCATTCAATAACACCCTTATATATCAATGAGAGAGAAAGGTGCTTTTAACTTTTTGAAAGACTTTCCCAAAATTCAATAACACCCTTATATATCAATGAGAGAGAAAGGTGCTTTTAATTTTTTGAAAGACTTTCCCAACATTTGCAGAATTCTTCATACTGGGGATGCAAAGTGTTGGGGTTTTTGCAACTTTCCATTCTGTCTTTAGTAGGTTTGTCAGGGAGGGACCTTTCTGGACTGGGGTGACTGGCAATCTATCCAGCAGTAACCATTTGTTCCCTCCTGTCTCTGAATTCAGAGACAGCCCTGCCTCGATGCTCTGCGCCTTTCCCCTGTCTCTTTTGTCTGTTGGAAGCAGGTATTTTGTTCAAGTCTGTTGTTGAAAGCAGTGGTGTTTGTCCGTTTTCTGTTGATCTGTAAGTCAATGAAGCATTTTTTATTCTTTTTCCTACCAGTATATCAGAGTGAGTTATTAAGATTGTAAATGCCAATTAATGAGAAAAGGGGTGGGTTAATCTGGGGAAGGTGAAGCTATTCTCCTCTGTACATCCCTACACTTCTGTTTTGTATTTAGAGGAGTTTAACCAAAACTTCAAAACTCTGAAGCACAAAGAGCTTAATTTAACAGTGCTTGTAATATTCCTTCTAAGCAGAATAAGTATAACAACATAGTGAAGCCAGCCATAGTTGGATCACAGAATAGATTTGCACCATCTATGATGTGCCTCGCAGAAAGAAAAATAAATGACAGGGAAATCAAAAGTAACAGATTCATCTATTCAGACACACAATCTGGGTTTGAAGTGCTATGTGCCAAATTATAGTTGGGACCATTTCTTCTTAGTAAAGGTAAAGGTTCCCCTTGACATTTAGTCCAGTCGTGTCCGACTCTAGGGCGCGATGCTCATCCCTGTTTCCAAGCTGTAGAGCCAGCGTTTGTCCAAAGACAATTTCCATGGTCACGTGGCAGTGCGACTAGACACAGAATGCCGTTACCTTTCCCACCGAGGTGGTACCTATTTATCTATTCACATTTTTACATTCTTTCGAACTGCTAGGTTGGCAGGAGCTGGGACAAGTGACGGGAGCTCACTCCGTCGCGTGGATTCGATCTTACAACTGCTGGTTTTCTGACCTTGCAGCACAGAGGCTTCTGCAGTTTAACCTACAGTGCCACCATGTCCCTTCTTTCTTTTTTTTAAAGAGGCTCCTGATTTTTCAGGTGAACAGGTGCATAGTGGTCCACTCCATGCTAGGAAGAGCTGCGTAAATCAAACTTAGCTGGTATGAATGGAGGAGACTTTCATTCCAGTTCACTTTTGAATACAGTAATTTATTTCTTTATCGGTTGCATTTATGTCCTGCCTTTCCTCCGATTATGTACATATCTCCCCTCCTCTCCGTTTCATCTGTCCAAAAGCTTTGTGAAGTAGATCAGGTTGAGAAAATAACTGGCCCAAGGCACTCAGTGGAATTGGTGGCTCAGTGGGAAGTGGAATCTGGTTCTTCCACCTTTGTCCAACACTCTAAACACTAGGACACACTGATTCTCAATAATGATGAACATTCCAAACTATTATTCTTATTTGGAAAAGGGGATATAGTGAGGTTTACAACATTTGAATATAGGAGAAAGCATGACAGACAGGTTTTCCCCATCCTTAATATTAAAGAACATCATACAGCACAATACTGTGAGATATTAAAGGGATTTTATAAACACTCTGGCTTGCGCACATGTGCAAAATCACAAAAGTGATGCACAAAAGTGCATGAAATCTTTTGCAGCATTTATACCTGCTTGCCTGCCTGCCTGCCTGCCTGCCTGCCTGCCTGCCTGCCTGCCTGCCTGCCTGCCTGCCTGCCTGCCTGCCTGCCTGCCTGCCTGCCTGCCTGCCTGCCTGCCTACATGTCTTTACAATACCCACAGTTGATGATTTCTGAAACATTTAGACCAGTGGTTCCCAATCTTGAATACCGAGACATTCTTGAACTACAACTTCCAGAAACCCTGGCTAGCACAACTAGTGCTGAAGGCTTCTGGGAGTTTTAGTTCAATAACACCTTGGAACCCAAATCTGGGAACCACTGATCTAGATATTGGCTAAAATCCTGTTGCTTAGCATAGTAAATCACACTACATGAGGCCCATTGAATCAATGAGATTTAGTGAGTCAACATCTCCATAAGTTCCATTGATTCAAATGCACCTACTCTAAATTTGACTTACTCCACTAAAGTAAATCACAATCAAAGTAGGCCCATTTGAATCAATGGAACTTAGAGAGAAGTTATCTGGAAGCTGAGTCATGGCAACTGGACTTCTTTCTTACTAGGTTGAAACATTTCACTATTCATCCAGGTAGCTTCTTCAGTCTGAGGAGAGTTGGTAGGGGGCCCCTGATATATCCTCCCCATTGGTTTCATTTCCCCCTGGGCTGAATAGGCTCGTTAGATTTGCCTCAGACTGAAGAAGCTACTTGGATGAGTAGCGAAACGTTTCAACCTAACAAGAACGAAGTCCAGTTTCCATGACTCAAGTTCCAGATAACCTCACCTGGATGACTGAGAATCTTCACAGTTATAGCGAAGTTGACTCCCCAAATCCCCATTGATTCAGCGTGCCTCATCCAGCGTGATTTACTATGTGAAGTGATCGGATTTGGGCCATTATGTCACATTCGTCACACAAATGAGCCACATTTATTCAGCTGCCAATCTTCTATTGCCCCTTTATGTTGAACTATTTCCGAAGAACTCCAGTTACAATTTGAGTGAATGTCCCTTTTTGCCTGGTGTAATTAAATGTCAAAACACTCACCGCTCAATATGTAATTCACTCACCAGCTCTCGCTGTTTGAAGGAGCTGGTGTGTGCTCAGATAGGATAGATTGAATTCCTAACAACATCTGGCGTGAGCAGTGGACTTGGCCTTCTCAATAATAGCATTACAGTGAGGGTTGGAATGACAGCTCCAGGCAAAGAGGCGGATGGTCCTTTTCTGTGAACTAAGAAATTCATGGCTGCTGCTTAATGAAACAGTATGTTGTAAACCCTGGCCATATATCCATGGTTTTGTTGGTAGTGACAAGCTATATCTGGAGCTGCAACACAAATTGTATTTGTCAGCTCTAATGGAGAAAGATGCTGGCCTCTGAGTTACTAGGAGAGCTGAGTATAGTTTCCATTCCAATAATCAGGATCAAAACACTTCTTGGTTGCCTTGGTCAATTTATTCTGTCACTTAATTAAACAAAAAGCATTACCAATCTTCTCAGGAGAAAAAGAGAGAGCAGAAGAAAAAAAATGCTAGAAGGAAATGTGTGGGTTAGACAGGCCCTCACCATTCAGTGGAAAAGAAGGTTGCTTATGTTGGTGAACCATATTTTTTTTCAAAGATTAATCACCTCTGTTTTACCCCTGCTACTTAAAATAGCCGGAGTCCACATCAGCAACATCAAATTTAATAAAGATCGGAGGGCCTTGATCATGCTCTCCACCCCCAGCTTCTATGCAAACATTTAATTTATCATCGTTATTAAGAGTTTCATCTCTATGCTGCACTAAGATGGGGCAGGGAGGTACAAAATAGGGGGGGATGACACAGCCTAAAAGGCTTATAATTTAGAGGCACTCGAGCTGCTGTACTTAAAAAGCAAATAAATCAAGGCAGCCAAGATCAAAAGAGCTCGAACCAGACATTAATATAATAATTAAAGAAAGCAACAACCTGATTTTGCTTCTCTGGAGTACAGCTTACAAAATGTCCCAGCCAGCACTGATTCTGGTGGCTATATTCTAAAAATAAGTAACTTTCTCCAAGCTATGGGAAGGATATACAAGGACGCATATCCTCACAGCTGCTAGATTGTGGGTATTGTTTCCTTGGAGTTGTAATATGTGTGTATATAAATAAGTTAAAGTGATAACTGTATGAGCCTCTATGATATATCACTCCAGAAATGGAGGGGCAGGATCATGTCCATTGGCCATTTCTATGCCCCGCTGGCATCACTCCAAGCAAGGAGCCAGAGGTCTATGGGGTGGTTCGGCCCATGCCCTTGGCAATGCTGAACAAAATTCTTCTCTTCACTGCAGAGAGACCTGCAGGCAAACCCATCTGTATTAGAGACGTGTGCTGTCTCTGGACAAATGTGTGAATATAAGCCGAATCAGGTTACTTGTGCATTTCAGGGGCAAACAAAAAGTAGAGCATGGAGCATTGATGGACTGAAGTAGTACCCCCATCTGCACATACACACAAATCATTCATGTTAAACCTAGCATTCACATGTTGTGATATGGAGTGAGGAAAGAGAAAGAAAAAATATCTGGAAGATGCTGAACTGGTGACAACGGAGGAGGAGAATAGGCTGATTATCTCAGAAATGGACCGTCCTCAACTTTCTGGCTGAAAAACCACTGATCACATGACCAGTCTGTACTGTGGCCAGAGCGCCACTGATTCCAGACCTAGGAAAGAGAAAGGATGGAGGACCCGTGCATTGTGATTTTAAGAAATCATTAAACAGAACTATGCATTGGCTCCCTGTGTGCTTCCATGCCAAATTCAAGGTGCTAACATCGACTTATAAGGCCCTGAATAGTTTGGGACCTCAACAGCTATGGAGTGTTTCTTCCCAAGATCTATTAACTGTGCCACCCGATCTTCCTGGGCTCCATTGTTGCTGGTGGTCATCCCAAGGAGGTCCATAGAACTGAAACTAGGAACTCAGCCTTCTCAGTGGTGGGCAAGACACTCTAGAACAGCAGTACCCAACCTTTTTGGGACTGCAGACCGGTTAGGAGGTGCGGGCTCTGTGTGCAGGGGGCGGGGGTGCTCTCATGCTCGCGGGTGGGTGTGTCATGCTCGCAAGTGTGACATGCCCACCGTGCATGCGTGCGGGAGGGCAGAGATCCATCTCCACGGCCCAGTTCAAGGAAGCCCACGGACTGACACCAGGTCGCGGACCGGAGGTTGGGGACCTCTGCTCTAGGACACTCTGCCTGTGGAGGTACACCAGGCACCCTCCCTTGTGACTTTTAGAAAGCTTGTTAAAGAAGCCATTAAGAATATCCCCCCAAAAATAAAACAGAGTGCCCAGCTCTGCAGGTTACTGCTGGTGCCTTTCTCCCATGTCTTATTTCAGTCATTATTTGGCACATTTGGATTGAGAGGCAGTAAACAAAACAAGTCCATATCTATTTAGGTGCCTCTTTTTCAGAGTTTCAGTGTTTCACGTGGAGGCCAATGAGCTAGGGGAGGAAAACTTATTGTTCTAGTTTTAAAAATCCACTCAGGGTCTTCTGTGAAGGCCCACAATTGCACATAGGTTACTTGCTTAGCCGTGGTGCAATCCCATGCTGCTATACAATGGCTGAACCCCTGTTGCCTACTGTAGTATGCCACACTAGAGTACTCGCTTTGAGAATCAACTCCTTTATAGGTTTTGCTGATTCAAATAGCCCTACTCTAATGCGAATTACTATGCTAAGCAACAGGGTTTCAGCCATTGGCCAAAATCCTGTTGCTTAGCATAGTAAATCACAGTAGAGTAAATCACATTACCCTATCTGTGGTTTGCGATGCTAGAGTAAGTCACAGTTAAAGTAGGCCCATTTGAATCAATGGAACCTATGGAGAAGTTGACTCATCAATATCTCCTTGATTCAACAGGCCCAGTGCAACTTACCACATTAAGTGACAGGGTTTTGGCTAACGTATTTTCATGATGGAACTGTACAGGCACTTTCTTAATGGAGAAGTGCTTTTTTTTGCCTCACGGATAGTCCTCCTGGAAGTCTCATGATTAAGTGGAAAGCCCAATTGTATTTTCAGACCTTCTATCCCACTGTTTTATTCCCTCCTTTCCACAGCAAGGCCTCTACACCTCAAAGATTCTCGAACTCTACATGAAAGATGTTGTTTGATGAAGCAAGGGCTTCTTTTCCCATTCTTGTCCTCAAAATGGGAAATAGCATTGGGGGAGGGGATTAAGATTTCTTCAAATGCCTGATTGAGTCAGCCTGTGGAGGAACTGCTAGCTTTTAACAAGAGTTATGGCTTCTAGCACAATAAGAAGACTAGGAGCCCTTTCTTGCCATTTCCGTGAAAGGTTGCTATTGGAAATGATAAGGAGGTGATTATTCCAATTTTGTGGGGGACAGTGTATCCACTTTAAAGGAGCTATTCAAGGTGCTGACATTATCTGGGAACAGACATGAGCACCTTGGATTGATCCTGTGAAGTACAGATGAAAATCTAGAGCCGATGCACCATTGCTTTAAATTAAGAGGCACTAGCCCCCATTGGCCTTATCCATTTACAAAGTTAAGTGTACACATGCTGCCAACACTGGATGATGGACTGATTGATCAAAAGATATGACCAACCCATCCAGTGGTTCTATTTCAAAGTAAATCAAGGAGGCAGCCACACTCAAATACACAGGAATCATTTTTACAGATGTGATGATGTTCATCTCGCCAGCTGATGGATGAGAAGGAAAATGACGTGCGGTATCTCATTCTTGTCCGTAAGAGTGGCACAAGTGGGGATTTATAGCCCTGTTTTGGATGACCTCCTCCAAAAGCATTAGGAATCTTTTCCAACCAATTGTCACCATCTGGCTGAACCTTTGGAGCAGAGGCCAAAGCGAACAAAGCTATCCAATTCTTCTCAGAATTTCTATTAGTCCTACTCTTTTCTATCATTGCCTGTCTTTCTGACCCACTTTCTCTCTTTTCTCTTCTTCCATATTCGCAGTAGGCAATCAAGGAAGGAACCGATCACTCTTTCCAGAGACCTGAACTACCGAGAAGCTTCAAAATCAGACCAGAAAGAGAGTTTGGGAGAGTACCCCCTTTTGTTTAAAATTTTAACTCCTGGAATTCCCTAGGCATCAGGACCACCAGTCATACTGGCTGTGGATTTAGAGATCTACAGTGCTACTCCAAAAATGAGGAATATTTTGTTCTGAAGTTTAACTTTGACCTGATGTGCACAGAACCTTTGCACAGAACTTCTGACCCTTTTCCTTCAAAAAAATTTTAAAAAAGATCTAAACCATTTCTTTGAGCTTATCAGCCTCCTCTTTTTAATCACTGAGGTGGATTTATCATCATATTTGGCCAAACTGTTTCCCAGATCCTGTTAACTGAACACCTGAATTTGAAGAAAATGCCACTCCTAGGAAATGACTGTGTTTAAAACTCAGGAACACTTTTAATCCACTTCTTAAAGGCTTACACGGGTGTGTAGGGTGATTTCAGAATAGAGGTCCTGTCGAACTGGAATCGGTTTCCACTGCATTCCTTTGATGGCGACCCACTCTGGTTTAGACTTGTTGTGAAGGTTTGGCTCAATGCACGGTTATATAACCCTTTCTTTCGTACAAGGCCTGCACATTTCTGAAGACTGCAGCGTACAAAGAGAAAACATGGGGACACGTCTCTTGAGCAGTTGCTTCCCGGTGCAGAAATGTTCTGAGTTAATTGAGCATGGCACCCCTCACTGCAGTGCCAGCAGCCATTTCAAACCAAATGGGGGGGGGGGGGCGGACAGAAGATGGTGTGCCATTAATTGAAAACTACAGGAGAAACAGACAATTACGGCTTAACAATAGAATCTGCACTCCCATACAAAGAGGCCAGGTTCGTCTGCAGTGTCAATGGGTGTAAGCATCTCTTTTTAGACACAAAATGTAGTTACACATTTATCTTTTGAAAAGTACCCTTGATTGTATCAATTTGTTACTAGGAGGGGGAAAAAGGGAAAGAGTGTCAGACAACTAGACTTGAAATCCAGCAGGATGCACTTCTATATGTTTTCCCAAACAGGAAACTATTTAAAAAGTTGAATCAATGTCATCATTTTATATCTCTAATGTGTGCATTATGTACATATGTGTTATACTTAGAGAGTTTGTGATTGGTTCAGAGTACTCAATGACTCCACAGCAGAGTGGAGATTTGAACTCAGGTCTCCCCAGCCGTCCTCCACCACTCTCACAACTGCACCGTGCTCGTTTTCCATTGGTGCACAGTAAATATTGGGCTGTGCCACTGATTTGGCTGAAACCTGAATGGAATCAAGGCAGTTTCCACAAACTAAGAACAAGGTTGAAGGGGGCTAAATAGGTCTAAACTGGATCCAAATCAGATCTGGATTGGTTTGAATCACCTCACACTGATTTGGGGATTTGGGGAAGACAAATTGTGTCTCCAAAATGACACAAAGCATGACAGCAGAAGAAAAAATGCCCAGGGTGGTGTGGCAAGGAGGGGAACAGCCCTTTACTCCTTAACTCTTCCAGTTGGCAATCTTGAACCAACATCTCGCCTGCCCTTTCCAATCATTCTGCTTTCAGAAAAGGACTTTGAATGACATGGAAAGACAGATGTGAAGAGGGGGTGCATCACCGCTCTCAACTGGCTCTAGAGGGAATTACTTGGAGGAAAGATCCTTGCCCATCTTTCCCCTCCGCATAGAAGAGTCATAAGGAGTGTCTGACTCAGAGCCGGCACATGGATGGATTCTTGAGAGAGAGAACCAGGAATGTTGATGCTCCTCATACTACTTCTCATCCCCATGGTGAGAACCATCAAGGGAAGGTGATCCTTTATCTTCTCTGATCATAGACTCAAGATCACTTACGAATCCTTCCCCTTGGCATGTTTCAGCAAGTTTAGGATGAGCAATAGGGACTCAGAATTCCTTGGTGAAGGGAACCTATGGAAGTGCAGCCATAGTCCACAGCCATTAAAACTACAGGAGCTCCTTCCTGTGTGCCTTTCCTACTTGGGGTAAATGGACAATAGTATGACCTCATAGAAGGCAAATTCCGCCATCTCTTCAAACTGCAATAGCAAAACAGTTGAATCGCTGCATTTCCCCACTGGGCCTGCTTGACAGGACTCAATGATCCACAAGGTCCCTTCCAGCTCTGCAGTTCTAAGAAGAAGATGATGACGACGACGAATCAACACTGAAATCCCATTTGAATTTCAAATTGCATCTAATGTTTCAATTATTAAATCATCAAAGTTATTTTGGGCCATGAGTGAGACAGACAGCTAAAACTTCTTTCGTGGGGTTGAATGATCCTTGATTAAACTGGGATATTCTTTATTGGTGGTTCTATCCACCAATCTCAAGGAAAGCATCATCCACCAACCATTTAAAATAACTTCTAAGCAGTCTTCTACACTTTAGAGGGAACCCAGAACTTTCGACCAGCTGCTGTTGCTTATAAAGCTTTTGGAAGGCCATGGAGAGATTTGATTTATGCACGGAACAAGTATATTTTGATAGCAGGAAGAACTGGAAAATATTTTAAGCTCTCAGGTTTCCACCGTGGTGTCTCTCAAAAGGATTGACACATGCACAATTCCGCATAATGCTGATCTTTTTATAGTTATAAACTGCTTCTTAAAACATGTGCTTCCCCTAAATCTTGTGCAACACCAACCATCACGCAGAGATGGAATTCAGAAACACGTGAAAAAGGTGCAATTTAATTATTATGCCATGTGAGAAAATAAAGTCAGGCTTCTTTGTTTCTACGTTTTGATACGAAACCCTTCTGAAATCTGTCTTTGACACTGGCGAAGTAGGTACAAAGCATACCTTTCACTTACTCATAGAACTATAAGGCTGGATAAATATACCACAAAATAGGGATGGGTTCTTTTTTAGAGGAACTTATAAACATTCTCAAATTTCTTCAAAAGCTGGGCAGAAAAATGTGTAATTTTGTGGTGTTGTTGTTGTTTTAAATGAATGTTGGGAAAGTAGAGCTGACACTTTCATCCATTCAAGTGCAAGAATTTGGGTGCTTAGTTCTTAAATTTTGCATATTCAACCATGTTTGTGGTGCTAAATTCAGATTGTCAATACTCCCCCCCTCCCCCTTTTGAACATTATGTAGTCAGCAACAGCATTTGGCGCTTAGGGAGATCATGGGTTGTGTTCCAGTCCTCTAGTTTGTTTTGCTTGAATTGTTAAACTGTTTTAAAGTGTTTTGAAGGGCTTTAAAGTATTTGAGTGGCTTCAGATTCTTTTAAAGTTAATTTTATTGATTGCACTGTACCCAGAGATTTGATGGTACAGAGTCAGCTAGAAATATTTAAATAAATAAATCAAACCCCAATGAGCTGTATATTTTATGCAGTGCAACACTACCTCTGAATGCCATGGGCGTTTGAATAACTAGCCCTTCACGACAACTGCTGAAGTCGCTGCTGGGCCACATTTCGGATTGCGAGACTCTTAAGTCTCACGAGAATATCCCAGGAGGAGAGGGGGGAACGATGGGCTATTTAAGGGCTGTTCCCCCCCTCTCCTTCCTCTTCTTTGCCTGGCAACAGACATGGACAGAGTCTTTCAGCTTGGCTTAATTTAGCTGCGTAGTGCCCAGAAAGGCCTGAACACCTCGGAATTTGGCAAAGGGGGGGTAGCATTGGCTCCCCCCCCCCCCATGGTCTGCTTGTTCTTTTAGGCTTTAATTATCTTATTTGACAATTTATTGGTTGTTGGTTATTTCTCTGTTTGGGTTTGTTTTGTAAAGGGGGAGGGCACGACTGCGTGGGTCATGCGGGATGCAATCCCGCACCATCGGATCGCCCCTTTATTTATAGTGGGGTTGATTTAATTGTTAATTGGGTTTGTTTTGCTAGCATTTAAACAATTTTTTTAAAAAGGAGAAAAAGAGTGCGTGAAAGAGAGAGTGTGCGAGAAGGCGTATGACAGAAAAAAAATTATATTTTAAGTGGTGCCTATTTTAAGTGGATCCGGTATTGGGGCTTGGCCTGCATTTTTTCCGGTTACCCAGGAGCGGCAGTGGTGCGGTGCAGCCTCGGCTATTGGGCGTGCCACTTTGCCACCCTTCCCCAGCTTCTTCCCGCTCTCAGAGAGGAAGCCGGAGCTTTCACACGGTTTGGATTTTGAATTGTACCACTTGACTGGCTTAGGCTGGATCGCGCTTTCTCAGCCAGGCAATATAAAAATAAAATAAAAATTTAAAATTTTAAAAAGAGAGAGAGAAAGAGAGAAAGACTAAATAAGTGGTTAATATAAATATAACTAAACTACACCTAATTTAAAAAGAGAGAGAAAATATATATAATATATATAATATAATAAATATTTAAACAAATATAATAATAACATTAAAATAAAATAAGATATAAATATAATAATTCATTAATTGTCTATATAGAATATTAATTTATCAGTAGATCAAGTAGCATTTTAATTAATTAATTACTGTTTAGCATATTGCATTAATTTAGTACAAAAATTGGATCTAGGTGATTAATATAAATTGATAAGGCATCAACATTCTGAACTAATTGTAATTAATTTATAGCTAATTGATTGGGAATTATTCGGTGGGGCAGTTTAGAAAAATGGAAAAAAAAACTACACTTGCCCTTGATAAAATTTGATTAATAATATATTGAACAGTGTTAACTAGCACCAGTGCTGCGTGATCTCACCTGGCTGAAAGCCACGTACTTGGCGATGAGCATCATTTGGTCAATGGTCATCCCTCGGTTGGCTTGGAGAGAAGCAAGAGAATTTTACCCATTAACAAAGCTCGCAAGTGTGTTAAATGGGAATTCTGCAGGGCAATCTGCAGTGGCCTTAGATTGGTGATTGGTCACCAGAGGATCCGTTTGGATAGGCCTGAGTTTTTTCGGTCAGATGGTGTACATCTGTCTGATGGTGGTTTGGATGTCTGAGTGCTGAGCTCGATAGGCTTGATGGCGAGCATGGGACTTAGCTATGCTAGTCCCTATGCTGTGGCAGGTGGTGTGGATCAGTGGTTCTTAACCTTTGTTACTCAGATGCTTTTGAACTGCAATTCCCAGAAACCCCAGCCAGCACAGCTAGTGGTGAAGGCTTCTGGGAGTTGCAGTCCAAAACTCCTGAGTAACCCAAGGTTAAGAACCAGTGGTGTGGATAATACAGTTTTTTGCAACTGCAGGTAAAGTATAGCTCATCTGACCTCCCAGCGCTGCAGATTGTGTCATTGCAGTGCTTTGGGGAAAGATGCTCTGGGGCCACATCTGGACCAACAGCCAACAAGGAAAACGTGGCTTGAGGTCCAGGGGTTGGTCAAATTGGGGCCAGCTGGATTCTCGCTGTCTTTATGATTCTGGTTTTAAATGCTAACAAACTATTCCATTTGCAAATCATGTTGAACGATGGCAGGAAAATGTATTTATAACAACTTCTACCACAGATTTTCAGGGAATGTAAAGCTAAAGCCAAACACTCCAATCTTTGGTTATTATTCTTTTAAAAAGTTAGAATGACAGAAGCAATTGTTCCTTCATGTTAAAGAAATGGTTCCAAGACCTGATGATGATGATGTACATTTTTTTACTATTATTCTCCTGATAGTTCAGTTGCCTTGTGTAGTACAAAGCAATGGCTATCTTGGAATGTAACATACTTCCTTGAATCCCAAAGAGAGATCATTCTCAAAAACAGCCATGAATGAATGGAAGCAGAAGGCTTATATAGAACTCACAGGATCTCCACAGATTTGGTGCTGCTGGAGGCAAATCCATCCAGAGATGGAAGCTTTGGTCCTGGGTGCAGGGCCGGACTGGGACCAAAAATCGGCCCTGGCATTTAGAGCACACAGGCCCACCGGCTGTGGGGACACAGGCCCACCTGTTGTGGGCTCCATTCATGATATTGTGGCGCGCTGAAAGGGCGTTGCTGGTATAGTGGTATTGGTACATGCTTACGAGTTCTCCCTATCCCAATCATTGCCCTGGCTGTATAAATAACAAGGAGCATCAGGAAATCTAAACCTATAAAATCATCACGTTTAACAAAAAGTGTAATTAACATTTAATGTTTAAATTTGTCAGTGCTAGTGCTCTCTAAACAAAAAACACCAACAGTACAATGTGAGATCTTATAGCTATTTTAATGTATTGAAACATTAGATCATTAAACATAACTGCAACAAAACATTCAATGTGAACAAGCCATAAGTAGCAGATCCTCCTACATCAACACTTCCACTAGGAACAAAAGGCTCGGCTCAAGAACTTTCCACCTCGTTTATGATTTGAACATTTTAAATTTGAACCCTACTAATACTGGAAAGACTTAGGAATGATATGTTATCAAGGAATAAGAAGACTTTGCACGGCTTCACTACTCTCTGCAACTCTATTGATGATGGCATCCACATCAAGACTCTGTAGCCATTAACATGAATGAATCCAAATGGTCCTGGGATACAGTATTCCTCAGTCGATTCTTGATGAACCTCAAGGTGGAGAAGCTTCTCTCACAAGCAACTTGAGTAAATGATAGAGTCAGTAGGAATTTGTAGGCTAGACCTATCACATTATAGGCATCTGTTAATAAACTGTAGCGCCGTAGAATTTGATAGCAACAAATGGCACAGTTCTTACATGTTGCACATGGCTTATTTAACAGCTCCATTTCATCTAATTGTTGACTTAGATCTTCCGTGGGCGTTTCTCTTGACACCCTTACAGTGTATTCTTCTAGCGCTGATGTCTTCAATTTGTCCCAATGCAAAGCTAGACTAGTTAATTCACACCGTAAATTTTCAGCTGTGGCATTCTCATTAAATTTGATCAAGACTTTACTTAAATCTTCCATTGCAGATATATGAAGCCCTTGTTCTCTTATGTTTGAAAAGTTCCTAGGGTCTAGGCATGCATAGTCGGCATATAGTGTTTCACTAGCAAGAAAACGTCGAGTTATGCTCTCCGTGATTACATCAAGGATCACACTGTGTACTTGTATCTTATATGCCATCAGATATTACTTCATCTTGAGAACATTCACCAGCCATGCTTTTCTTCTTTCTTAACCTTTTATGAGGCAAGGTGTCCTGTACTTCAAGTTCACAATCTGATGGGTCTGTGTAGTGATATACCTTTAAGAGCTCTTTTTCTGGCGGGGGGTGGGTGGGAGGAAGAATCTACTCTGGTTTGCCTGTTTGTTGCAATGTGCATTGTTCCTATGTACTGTACACTGCCTTGGACGCTGATGGAGCAAAGATATATATGTTCCTGCTGAAAACATCAGGGAAGAGATCATGATCTTCATTGGGATCATGGGGATGGGGGAGGCTTTAATGCCCCTGCCACAAGTGACTGCAGTGCATGCAAGATTTGTTTCTATGTTGCTTTCTGGCTTCTGGTATGCATCATCTATTCTTTTGCCAGCTTAGTTTTACAATGCTCAGTGGCTATTAATAAAATGAATGAAATGCTATGTACTCTGACTGGATGACTCAGTGAGGTTTCTGGTTGGGGAGGCTGAGATTAGGAGTTCAGTTTCCCACTATGCATCCCAGAAGAACCAGCCTTTGTGGCCTTGGGGAAGCTGCACAGTTCCAGAATACCCCCAGAAGTGAATGATTAATATAATTAATCACTTCTGAGTATTCTCTACCAGAGTCTCTGGTAGAGCCTCTGGTAGAGTTACCATAGTCTCTTGAGAGTGAAGGATGCCCATTCTAATCTAATCTAATCTAATCTAATCTAATCTAATCTAATCTAATCTAATCTAATCTAATCTAATCTAATCTAATCTAATCTAATCATTTTCTAACTGGAAGATCCTGAAAAGGTTTGCCGTTAAGTCAAAATTGACTTGACTGTACATTATGATGATGCTGTCAGAAAGTGCAAGGGACCTATGGAAATGGGGGAGTTCCCAGCCACAATGGTGAGATGCTTCGGTGACAAGAACCATTCTTTTCTCTTGATTGATTCTGGTTCTCAGGGTGGTTGCTGTGGTAATTCTAGAGCATGGAATGTGAAGCCATGGATAGGATACTTAGCTTTGATGTACTATGATGAAAAGCAGGTTGTTCTGAGCAAGCTTAATTGTTTCTACCATTAAAATAATAGGATGCAATGGGTTTATTATTTTTGATTGTCTAGCTAGTTTAGAAAGTGTTTGACCAATGCCTTGGAACGGAACAGACATAACAGACCTAATGGGTCTATATGTACAGTATGGGCCTGTACAGTATGTTTTTCATATGACAGCTTCTAAAGCTAATTTCAGCAACACATAAGGCACAAAGCCTGGCTGGCTCAGAGCCATTCAATGACGTTTAAAAAGAATGGGGATTTTGAAGCAGACTTTCACACTCCTGGTCTGACACTGTACAGAATCTCTTCAGCAGAGCTTTAAAAAGTAGTATTTTGGACCATAACTACCAGAATCCCCCACCTGACATGGCTAATGCTGAAAAGTAGCTTTTCCAAGCTGTGCTTTGCAGAATCTGCCACCAGTAGATTCTATGGTATAAGTCTTTTTATTTTCCTCCTTAATAATTCCCAAAATTTTACCAATTCAATAGTTTGAATTTGATTATTACTTTAGCAATGAGGTCAAAAATCCACTTCTGTCACGACTAAAAGATTACAAAATAACATCTGTAAAGAAGTCCATGCATTCTTGTTTTAATTTAGAGATACAGGAATACTTTTTGCAGCTCTTCCCCGCAGGCATTCCAAAAGTAGGTTGGGTTTTTTTTATGTTGCTTTTATGTGGCTTTCAATTATAGGTGTATAGTATAATAACTGGATATATTTCAAAAAAAATTTTTGCAAACTGATGTGCTTCATAAACATCTGTTTATTCATTCTTTCAGCCAGATTGTATTTTACAACCTTTACACTGATGAAAGTAAACAGTTTTTGTGAATGACCCTTCCCACTGCAAAAGTAGGTCTAGTCAGACATCTCAAAGTTCTATGGGGCTTACACTCAGATTAAGTAAATACAGAGGAGTAGCCTTATTCAGTACTAATTTCTCATTTGTTATGATTACAACTCACTTTTCCTCCACAGAGCTCCAAGTGAGGTACATAATCCCTCCCTGTAGCCACAGTGAACTAAACAAAAAACTTGTAAGGTAAGGCCTGAAAAATAGTGACTCATCTATGACAATAGGAAAGCTTCATGGACGACTGCAAATCTGTACAGTGGACCCTCGACTTACAGACGGCTTGACTTACAGACTTTTCGAGTTACAGACTTCTCTGGCCGCAAAATTTAGATTTGATTTGCAGACTGAGATTTGACTTACAGACCAGAAAAAAACCAAAATGGAACAAAAACGGCCTGTTACGGGATTAATCGGTTTTCAATGCACTGCAGGTCAATGGAGACTTGACTTACAGACTTTTTGACTTGAGAACCGCCTTCCAATACGGATTAAGTTCTCAAGTCAAGACCCCACTGTACCCAGTTCTTTGTCATCCAAGTTTCCCTGGGTCTCAGAATCTCTAGTCACTGCAGTCAGGAATTCGGCTCTTGACGATCGTGGACCCATGACATCCCATACCCTAACACTTTGGGAAGTTTTTTTTTCTTTTTAATTGCACGTTCTTAATCAATATGTCACTTTAACTCTATTGCAGGGCACCATGGGCCTCAAGGGGGTGTGGCAGAGCATGGGAACTCTGCAGTGGCCCTGGTGGTTGAGGGATTCAGTGAGGTGAATGACCAGACAGCCTTGTCACTTTTGATCGAAGGAGCCCCCGGCTGGCCACAACAGCGAGAAACGGGAGGTTAGGGAGGGGTTGGCAGCGGAGTCCAGGGGGAATTGGCCCCTTGTCAGGACTGAGCTCCGTTCCAACCAAGCTGACCTCGCCCAGCAGGCTCGGTAAACAGAGGTCTGTTCTTGACAAGGGCTTCACAAAGCCTGCAAGGCATGCCTCGGCAACTGCGGCGAGCCGGCCCCCAGGCTTCTTTCGTCGCACCCCGCGCCCCTCCCTCGCCGCCACCGAGCGAACCCGGGGACCTCGGGCTCTCGGGGAGCGCCCGAAGCGGCAGTGGCAGGAAGAGGAGGGACTAGTGGGGCTGCAGCGGCTGGCCTTTGGCACCCGGGGCCGTTGAAAAAGCCGGCGGCGCAGCCCCTGCCCTTGCCCCCCCGCGCCTCACCCGGCCGCGTCCAGTCAGCGCGCTTGACCGGGCGAGGGAAGGAGAAGCCCCCTCGGGCGCCGCCGTCATGTCGCAGCCGGGGATAGGCAAAAAGCACCCCGCCAAGGGGGACAGAGCGGTAAGAAGCGGGGCGGAGGCGCAGGCGGGCAGTCGAGGCTGAAAGCCCGTCGGGCTGGAAAGCGAATTTCTTCCCCCCTGCTTTTCCCCGCCAGGCGAGAGGCCTGCCCGCCCAATGCTTTTCAGCCGCGGAAGGAGGGGAAGGCAGGTGGGTGGGGCCTCTGATATACAACCTGCGGCCGCGGCCGCATCATAGAGGGATGTAGGCAGGAACCGGCCGTTCTAACCATCGGCCTTTCTGGCATTTGCCAGATGTTCCAGATGGCCAGTCCGGCCCTGCCTGGGTGGGTTGGTTTTGAAGGAAAGATCTTGGCAGGGCAAGTTTAAAAATACACATAGAAAGGGGAGTTCATAATTAGAGGAGTGGTCTCACAAACAGCATCCTCTGTAGATTCAAAGACAAAATCCGCCCACAATCCAGGGCCATGTTATAAAATAAACAGGAAGAAGCTCAGTGAAAAAGCTCAGTCAAGCGAACCTCATATCATCACACACAGCAAAGGGTTGGCAATCAGAATGCAGGGCAGCAGGTTCTGAAGTGCAAACAGACATGGTTCCCCAGCAAGTCACAATCCCAGACTAAGGATGATCTGCAGGCAGCCAACTAGAAAAGGAACTCTACGGCAGGATTTGCTCTAGGAGGTAGAGATGTTCCTCAAGGAAACTCCCTAAGGAAGGACACCTCTTCTCTTGAGGAATCTTGCCCCGCAGCTAAGTACTGAGAAGCAACTCTGTTCTGCTTTAGTCAGACCTCACCTGGAGTATTGTTTCTAGTTCTGGGCACCTCAGTTCAAAAAGGATGTTGACAACCTGGAACGTGTCCAGAGGAGGGCCACTAAAATGGTTGAAGGTCTGGAAGCAACCTCCTACAAGGAGCGGCTTAGGGAGTTGGGAATATTTAGCCTTACAAAAAGAAGGTTGAGAAGGGACATGATAGCCATGTTTAAATATCTGAAAGGATGTCATGTTGAAGAGGGGACAGGTTTGTTTTCCAGGGCTCCAGAGACTAGGACACAGGGCAGTGGTTCCAAACAGCAGGAAAAGAGATTCCATCTGAACATTAGGAAGAACTTCCTGATGGTCAGAGCTGTCCGGTAGTGGAATAGGCTGCCTCGAAGGGTGGTGGAGTCTCTTTCTGTGGATATTTTTAAGCAGAGGCTGGATGGCCATCTGTTGGGAATACTTTGATGGATGTTCCTGCATGGTGGAGGGTTGGACTGGATGGCCTCAGTGGTCTCTTCCAACTTTAGGACTCTATGACTCTGTAACCTTATGGGTTTGTCCTTCAGCATTCCTCTGAGTTTGAAGGCCTTCCGGCCACCTCCTCTGCCTCAAACAAAGGGCCGTCTTCTTCCAAGAGTTCAAGTCTCCTGACGCTCCAATAGCCCAAGGTCTGCAAGAATTAAGTTCTTCCACTTGGTCCAGTTCAGAGGATTCCATCTCATCTTTTTGCTGGACTTTTCAAGAGGGGTCATAACGCTGTGAAATGTTTGCCTTTTTTAAAAAAAAATATATGATTCGGAGAATACCTTAAAGACAATTTCTCTCATTTCAATTCCGCTCCCTCATCCCCACAAACACCCAGCTTTATTATGATCACTTGCTGGTTCTGCTTTCTCAAAACACACTAAGAACGGTGTGAAGATAAAATCAGTGACACGTACCTCTAATATTTGTAATTAGGATGGTTCTTGGTTAAAGGAAACAAAAACCTCCACACCTCTGCCTTGGATTGCATGGGTTTGAGCAGCATGATTTTGGTTACACACTGATATTTTAAAAATAAATAAATGTTTCAATAAATAAATGTTTAATAAATGCTGTGCTACTATTTGTCTCCAGAAGTGGCCTGAGAAAGACGGGTCTCGGACGTACTGAGGCCCCTGTTGGTAATCGTAAGATGGCCCCTGGTCCAATGGCAGGAGCCCAACTAGCTTCCTCTCCTGGCATGGCTGCTCCATTTGGCAGCTGAGGAGAATGCTGGGGATGCTCTGCAGATAATACAGTAAGCTCATTTCTTCTCTCTCCCTCTCTCTCTCTGTGTGAATCAACCGTTTATACTTTGTAGTTAATGTTTTGGGGCATGAGAGTGATACATGGATCTTGAACTACAATCCCAGTGTTGTTCAAGGGAGGAGTGTACTTAACAAAACGTGCTTGTCTTCTTTCCCTTTCTTTAATATGGAACTACATATCTATATGTCTGACTTTGGAAAGCAGAAAATGGAGGCAGCGAGCAGTGGAAGCCACAGGAGGGAAGGGACAGACTCTGAGGTGGAGAGTCAAAACCCTCCATACTTCAGTTAATAGTTGGTCCAGGGCATGGTCCTCAGTGACACCTGGTATTAAAGGAGAAGCATAACAAGTTGTCCATTCCTCGCCTCCCAACAGCTGCTGTCAAATAAAGTCTTCTGATCTGGTAGAGGGTCTGTTTAGGCCTATCATGGAAATAAAGACAAACATTCAGTTTTGCTTAGAGTGAATTTTGAGGACAATGTCTGCCAGGACTTAACAAAATACAAAGCACCACAAGGAAATGTCAGTCCGTA
Organism: Pogona vitticeps; assembly: GCF_051106095.1. Taxonomy (NCBI): domain Eukaryota; kingdom Metazoa; phylum Chordata; class Lepidosauria; order Squamata; family Agamidae; genus Pogona; species Pogona vitticeps. Next base: position 13,549,462 of record NC_135788.1, read on the forward strand.
TGATTGTCTTTTAACTACCCTATAACACAAGTCAATATTTTGCAGAAAGCTTCCAAATTCACTTCTAATTTCACTTCAGCATAATCCCCATTGTAACGAATAACTAGGGTGGCCTAGCACAGACCATAATGCAACTTCAACTGCACCACTTCCTGGATGCTGCTCTTCCAGCTCCTGAAATATACAATAATAGTCTTTAAATGTTTTTTTGCTATTATTGGATATTAACTCTTTCTGTGGCCTGTGATGTCTACTGCTTTCCAAGCTCCCTGTCGTCGTAACTCACCAAACAATTAGCAGAGGACCAAGGTGCTTTCCTCCATTCTTTGCATGATTTATTGACTATTATGCTCTGAAAACTTCCCAATTACTTCCAAAGGCAATAAAGTTGCAGGCTCAATAGTAAAGAAAGGAAGGAAGAAAGAAAAAGGAAAAAAAAGTATGATTTAAAAGCAAAAGGCAGTTGTTGACTCTCAAAACAAAATTCCATATTAATAATGTATTTCTTTGTGACATTTTCAAGTTCTCACAGAAGGTGCAAAAGGGGCCTTTTTAATTTCTTCTACATTAGTCCAAAGAGATTAGCTTAACACACAAGGGGACATTTATATAGTGCAAAAAATAAAATAGCTTTTTAGTAATCGCCAAGCTTATGGAGGTACTGCAACACACACATCCCGCAACAGACACTATATTTACTTTTATAGCCTTATTGACCGAGTCAAAATATGTGAACTTACTGACTCATTACTTACAGCAGAATGTGCTACTATGGCTGTTTAAATGGTACAGACGGGGTTATTATTCTCAAAATGCAGGCCATCCTTGTCAGCTGCTTTTAATTTGCCCCATACATCTCAGCACTAGACCGATGGCAACGGAGCATACAAACAAGACTAAGAAACTCCATGAAGGAAAATCAGGCCTAGAGGAAGATGGAGTACTGGAGCACCAAGAGATCTTAGAATGCCAGGTCACAAATAACTTGTAGATGAGAGGCAATCTAGCTGACAACCACAGCACAGGCATTGAGGAAAATATCTAAAAGATGCTGCAAGACAGAAGGACAGGTAGACCTGGAGAGGAACTGTGCAGTTCTAAAACCTAGAATCTCCCAAAATGAGTGTCCTGCTGACGGATTTTCTCTGTCTCAGCTGTTACCTATTTACATCATGTATGCACGAAGGTATTCTTTCACATCTTGTAAAAAACTACTACTTTTTTTAAAAAAATACAGTTTTAGACATGCTCAGCCTAGCAATACTTCTAGGTGAGGGATTCTGGGATGTGTAATCCAAAGAATTAAGTTTTAGAAGCTCTGCCTTCCCTAAACAGATATGTTTTGCCTTGTCTGTCCACCAAAAAACCAACCTGGATAGGTCTATCATTGCGTCCATTGAAAGAGGATTCCCCAGTCAAGCCACTGTCATGGAAAACACTTTCTCCATGTTCCTGAATCTTATTCCTCTGTTGATGATACAGCACATAGCATAGCCTCTGGAGATGACCTGAATGGATATCTAAGCCTATGGAGGAGCAGGCTGTCCTTTGAATCAACTCTGCTAACTCCACATAGGGTTTTTATAGACAGCAGCGAGGACTAAGATTGCCAGGTTTGAGGGTGTTGATGAAGTTTCAAAGAACCGCTATGTTCCTCTGGGTTTTCAGGAAGGAAGACAAATCTCAGTTAAAACAATGTTATGGCCACCGTGACGAGTAGTCACGATTTTGGCCCTCAAATCTCAGGGAATGCAAAGCTGCTGACCTGAAAAACTTAACCAATTGAACTTAATTGGTGTCGGCAATTTATTCTCCTTCAGGGTGACCATGAGACTTTAGGGTGACTTTAGGACTAACTGTCCTCATTTTGAAGGGCTCTCGGCAGACATTCCTTATCTGAAGGCAATTCTCAATCTGAAGGGGTGCCTGGACTAAATCCACTTTAAAGATCAAGAGAAATAAAATCGGGAGGTCCATGAGATACTCCTTCAACAATTTACATCTGCATTTTGCACCTATGCTTTAGCACATTCACAGTTCCTGGTAGTTGGTGTCTCCTTCTTTTCTTTTTCTTTCCTGCAACATACAACAACAATCCTGTTCTCCAGTGAAGCCAGCCTAGGGTGTTTTGAAAATGGTCTCTTTTTACCTGTGAAGGATCTTAATGCATACTTTGTGCAGCTATTTTTGCACGCATATGGAGAATATCTGATCTTCTAAGTTTCTTTTTTGGGTGAGGAGTCCTAGACTTCTTTCCTCTGAAATGAGCATTTTCCAGACATTGGGACTGGGGGAAGGGGGCTGTGTCTGATATCCATGAGCAGAAATTTAGAAGTTTTTGCACCTATATATACATTTTTTCCGTACTCACCTGCTGTATGCCCTAATAGACTGTGTTTAGGCACAGAAAAGCTGGTAAGCTTTCTCCCTTCAAAAAATGAGGTTCTGATTAAAATTCTTAGAATTAGAATAGCCCACAACAAGCTTGACCAGGTTATAGCTTAATAAAGTTGAACCCTCACCCTTTTCTCAGAAAAAGAAAAACAAACAAAAAACACACACTTCCCACCCCATCCATGTTAAATTACCACTGCTAAACTGATGGGATTGCACTTCCCAGTTTTCTCTTAATTAATGAGTGCCAAAGAAAAATAACACTGCCATCCTCGGCTGAACAGCGCTGATGGTATCAATGTCCCAGCCACCTGTCACATCTGCCAGAATGCAGAGTGAAAGTTAAGTCTGAAATACTGAGGTACATTATAATGAAGACTTAGGGGAGAGAAAGATAGAAAGATGAGTGCTGCCACTTCTAAACTTGTGTTTCAGCCATTGTAGAATTGATGCCTATAAGTAAGTGTAGCTGTCAGCTAGGATTCCACGAATAACTTTATTACCTGGGGGATTTCTGGGCTCCAGCCAAAAATATATCTATATTTAATTTTCTCTTTAAGAAAAGTTACCCGAACTTGGAATACCTAGAAGACACTGAGAGTGAGACACTCACCAAGAAGACAGAAATGTGTATGGCCATTAAAGAATGGGTTCTAGCCCTATAGATATGTCTACCTCAGCTTCCTTTCCCAGCTGGTTTGCCCTACTGTTCGCCTACATTTAGAACCCACATCTCCTCCAATGAGTCTCACCCCACATTTTTCCCTAAAAAGGACCCAAGGTGACTTACATCATTAAAAGGTGATATTGCAAAGCTAAAAGCAATAGATATACAAATTTTCAAAAGAAGCAAACAAATATCACACTAAAAATGGTCAACAAAATCAACACCATAAACAGATTTGAAGCAACAAGGCATAACAATCCATTTAAAAAGCAAAGCGTGCTGCTTATATACCACCCCATAGTGTTTCAAGCACTCTCTGGGCGGTTTACAAGTTAATTATTCAGGCTACACATTGCCCCCCCCAAGCAAGCTGGGTACTTATTTTACCGACCTTGGAAGGATGGAAGGCTGAGTGAACCTTTAGCCGCCTACCTGGGATTGAACCCTGGGTCATGAGCACAGTTTTGGCTGCTGTACAGCAGTTTAACCACTGCACCACGAGGCTCTTACTCAACGCTCTTACTCTTAAAGCCCCTCTCAGACAGCCAGTCACTAAGGGAAAGCATGTCTGAACAGGTAGTAGTAGACAGGAGTACTATTACTCCATTTGTATTTTCACAACAACCCTGCGAGGTTTGTCAGCCAGAGAGAGTGAATAGTTCACGGTGATCAAATGAGTTCCACAGTCCAGATTATTTGTGATGGTGGGTGGTAGTCAGGAAGCATATTTGGCATGAAGACGAAAACTCCACATGGAAATCCCTCTATCGTTTTGCTGTGTTGTAAATGGAAAACTTGGCAAAATTTCACATATTTCAGAATTAGGTCTGAGTCCTTCTGTTGAAAACACAGCATCATTAGAAACGGTCGTCATAAGCTTGCAACAAAAATATCCCCCCGTTAGTCTATTGTTTTTTACAACTGAGTGTAGATTAATTGGAGAGAAGTCTGCCCAGACTTCTAATACACTGTAGAAAATATTGATTCCTTTTTTTTTTCACCACCTCATTGAAAAGAAATGCGGTTGGCTGCTTTTTGAGTGTAAAATGGGTAAAGGGAAGGTTTTTGCCTGCTACCTGCTTTAAATTCAGCTGAAGAGGTCGTGACCAGATAGATATTCATCCATTAAAAAATAAAAAAATAAAAAAACAGAGGGACTTGAGAGAAAGCCACAAGCCTGGATGTGTGCGTGTCGTGGAGTGAGGCAAGGGGAGTACTAGCCTGCAAGTTAAACAGAAGGAATATAAATAAGGTAGATGTATCATTTTGTGCAGCTCATTTACTCAGGGTAGACTTTGGGGAATCCATATGGTAAAACTATTAAATACACACACACACACCTCTTTAGCTGCAGAAAGTAAATGTGAAAGCAAGGACCAGATTTTCAGGCCTAGCAGGGAAGAGGGGTTGTGAAGAGGAAGGAAACAGCACCAAAAATAATAATTAATATAATCACAGTCATTCTCCTTCCAGCATAATGAAGGGAAGTTGCTATCTTTTCGAACCCTGAATGTTTGAATACGGGACCCATAAAAATGGAGTAAAGAGCCACTAGACTGCTGACTCGATACTATAAACTGGATTTGGCAACACAAAACCTAATTTAAAATATAGTTCATTTAAAAAAAGCACACACATTAGAAATTTTATTATTGGTCTGTTTAGTCCAAGAGCTACTTTCTTTAATCACAAAACTCATGAACAGCCCACTGGACCCAGCTGAAAGTACGGTTGTCCTCCTTTTCTAAGATCCGATGTATGCATCAGTTCATCTTTAGCAGCCTCTGCTCCTCATTAAATGACAATGGCGGTTAGGTTTTCCAAGGCTGAATATTCCTCCAAAACTCTCATACCAATTCCGTTTGGTCTCATGCACAACCACACTGCAAGCCCAGAAGGACTGGTGGATGGTTCAGAAGGAGGACAAACAAACAACCCAAAAAATATATATATCTAAGGCTAAGCTGCTTAATTTTCATGAAGCTAAGGACCAGTTTGAGCACATCATGAGAAGGCAGGATTCTCTGGCAAAGACAACAGTGTTGGGAAAGGTGGAAGGCAGCAGGAGAAAAGGAAGATCAAGGACGAGACAGGCTGATTCCCTAAAGGAAGAGCCCGAAAAACCGAGAACAACCACAGGCTTGAGTTTACAAGAACCGACTGGGGCAGCTGAGGAGAGGACATTTTGGAGATTGCTCATTCATAGGATTGCTGTAAGTCAGAGATGGCTTTACGGCAACAGCAACAACAGGGAACAATTGCCCCTGTTTTTCACAAACGTACATTTACTTTATTTATTATTTATTTATTTTATTAGATTTATACCCCACCCATCGAGACCAAAGTCTACTCTGGGAGGCATTACAATTTTTTAAAAACAGTAAAACCAATAAACATGCAATAAATCCAAGATGTTAAAATTTGAATTTAAGATACAGCAGGAGGGAAAGCCTGCCCAAATAGCCAAGTCTTAAGAAGGCCCAGTTCCTCGTTCTTTCTTTCCGGACCTCCCTCGGCGTTGGGCCCCTCAGCCGCCCGACCTGGCTGGAACGAGTGACTCTGGCGGAACAGGGTGGGAGAAGGCGCTCTGCCAGATATCAAGGTCCTAAACTGTTTAGGGCTTTGTATGTAAATCGTAAGAACTTTGAAATCAACGCGGAAACGAATGGGCAACCAATGCAAGGTGGCCAGCGTGGGGAAAATATGTTGGTACCTTTTTACCCCAGTTAGAAGTCTGGTCACCACATTTTGTATCATCTGAAGTTTCCGTGTCAGTCTCAAAGGCAGCCCCACGTAGAGCACATATTTAGATGCATATATAAAACATCCACACAAGTGCAAAGATTCAGAAAAGGAAACAATCTCACACAGTCCAGGTAAGGAGAAGAACACAAAAATCCTTCATCCTTGCCCACAAGGTGCTGAACGTAATAGAGCTGCATATTGCCTCTTTAAGAAGCCCTCAAATCCACAAAGTGCTTGCAGTTCATGTGCACATAATTTAAAGGGATGCTCTCCAGAAGAAGTTTGAGATGTGCATTACCTTCCCCAACGTGAAGCAATTCTGGGCCTATTCAGTTCATGTTTTTACCTTCTTTAAAATCAGATGTTGCTCTTCGTTCCTGGAAATTTAAATAAGATTGAGCAAAGACATCAAGGGATGTACAGTCATGGCAAAAAATATTGGCACCCTTGCGCCAATTCTGTCAGAAAATGCAACCCTTCTCTCAGAAAATTGTTGCAGTTGCAAATGTTTTGGCACTCACATGTTCCTTTCTTTGGTTTGTGTTGGAACAATTAAAAAAACCACAATTCTTCTGGGAGAACGTACTGTGGACAGATGAGACAAAAGTAGAGCTTTTTGGTCAAGGACATCATGGCACTGTTTACAGAAAAAGAAATGAGACATTCAAAGAAAAGAACACAGTCCCTACAGTCAAACATGGTGGAAGTTCAAAGATGTTTTGGGGTTGCTTTGCTGCTTCTGGCACTGGATGCCTTGACTGTGTGAACGATATCATGAAATCTGATGATTACCAAAGAATTTGGGGGCGCAATGTAGTGGCCCGTGTCAGAAAGCTGCGTCCCCACCATAGGTTATGGGCCTTCCAGCAGGACAATGACCCAAAACACACTTCAAAAAGCACTCAGAAATGGTTACAAACAAAGCGCTGGAGAGTTCTGAAATGGCCAGCAATGAGTCCAGATCTGAATCCCATAGAACACCTGTGGAGAGATCTCAAAACAGCAATTGGAAGAAGGCATCCTTCAAATCTGAAGGCCCTGGAGCAGTTTGCAAAAGAAGAGTGGGCCAAAATTCCAGTAGAGAGATGCAAGACACTCATTCATGGTTACAGGAAGCGATTGATTTCAGCTATTTTTTCCAAAGGGGATGTTACCAAATACTAAGTTAAATATTAAATTAAGTTTCTGAGAGCAGGGTTGCATTTTCTGACAGAATTGCAAGGGTGTCAATATTTTTGGCCATGACTGTAAATCTTTGCTCATTTCCTTCTCAGAGGTGACAATAATAATAATAATAATAATAATAATAATAATAATAATAATAATAATAATAATAATAATAATAATAATAATAATAATAATAATAATAATAATAATAATAATAATAATTTATTGTCATTGTAAGTATATACACAGTATACCATACAACGAAATTCACAGACACCCAGAGACCAGACACATGCACACACATAACATTCCCCAAACACTCCCCACCCACTAGAAGTCCCCCACTAAAAATACAAACATGTACACCTCAGGCCAAGTAACACAGTCCAACTAATTATTCACTACTGATGGTCTTTAAGCTCATTATTAATTGCAATTATAGCTCTAGGATAAAAACTATTTAGAAAACGTGTGGTCCGAGTCTTAATTGTTCTATATCTTCTGCCAGACGGTAACAGTTCAAAAAAGTTATAAGCAGGATGGGAAGAGTCTCTCAGGATGCTGTGTGACTTCCTCAGACAGCGGGATGTGAAGATGTCATCCAGGGTTGGTAGCTGGAGCCCGATGATATTCTGGGCAATTTTAATGGTTCTCTGTAGAGCTTTTTTGTCCGCTACAGAGCTACTCCCAAACCATGCCAGAATGCCATAAGTTAGGACACTCTCAATGGTGCTACGGTAGTAGGACAGAAGTAAATGCTGTGATAAATTTAACTTCCCGAGCATTCTCAGGAAATACAGCCTCTTCTGTGCCTTCTTTATTAGCATGTTGGCATTTATAGTCCATGAGAGGTCCTCTGAGATGTAAGTACCCAGAAATTTAAAACTACCAACTCTCTCCACTTCCTCACCGTTTATGTACAGTGGTAAATGTACATTTCTCTTCCTCCTAAAATCAATTATGAGTTCTTTAGTTTTTTTGATGTTAAGTGTGAGATGATTTTCTTTACACCATAGTATCAATCTATGAATTGGTTACAATGAAGAATTGTAAACATTTTCTTCCTGCTGGCCAAAGTTACATATGACAGCTGTGCATTTTTCACATTTTGGGATTATTTATTTGCTTATTTGTTGGCATAAAAATCACAGGAGTGCTTTTTGCTCAAAACCTTCGGTCTTTTGCACCCAAAGTTTAAATTTTTTTGCAAAATACATTTTTGTCCAAAATTTAAGTTCTTTTTCATGCTAGACACCACTTTTTCTCATTCCATCGAGGTCCGGTAAGATGGCCTATTAACATATGAATCAATGTTTTTAGATGCATGAAATATAATAAGGAAAAATATGCAAAGTACATTGACACAAAATACAACAGAAAAATCCAATAAACCCAACATTATCTGACTCAAACAATAACTTATATCGTGGGCTTGCTTGTCACCTCGAGAAGAGGAAGAAGGGGCAAACCTAAGAAATTTAGTAATCCATGGCTTAATATTTAAAAAAAAATAGTTTTGTTTCTCTTTGGAAGGAGCAACGCCAAACATTTTGATACAGATCCCAGCTAAGTTTCATATTTTGCTCTCCCCCATTTCCCCCTGTAATAGAAGACTGGCAGACTTTGGTAGAATAAGTTCCCAGTTTTTTTCTAACTTACATAAGCAGTGCCTTCTGCTGCTCTGCATGGAGATTTAAGACACTTCTGTACCAAGACAATTCTGCATATCCGATTACAGCATTAGGGTAAAAAGGGTTCAGCTGTCCAGAAGGTTTTGCAATTTGATGATATCATAACCAGGGTGTTATTAAATCTCACAACAGCTGGAGTTCTGATTCCAGCCTAGCAGTGATCCCATTGAGATATTTGGTAAGGGTGGATTTCCGGCGTGCCTCCAGCTTTTTATTTCCTAAGTATGAACATTGTTCCTGAAGTTGGAAGTGTCACAACAACTTTATTGCGACTTTTGAAAGAGACCCATATTTTGAACGCAAGCTTTAAGAACTAAACTAACTAAATCCAGTTTCATATTTTATTGGAATAGAATTGGAAGAATGTGTTTTTTTTAAAAAAAAAAAAAACCTGCATTCTATTTCCAGCAAATGAACCAGGACCATGATTTAGTACACTTTGACATGATTAAAATTATACCAATTAAGATGAGAAATTACAACAACAGAGAAGTCAATCACTGCAGTTTGGTGGTGACTAGAGCAAGAATTACAATGTTTGTATTACAAAGTTTAATGCGTTCCAATACATTTCCCCTACCCGTTTAGCGACGATTTCGCATAGCAAGGGCGGGGCACCACTGTACTGTTCTCCCCATGGGGCTACCCTTGAAAAGTGTTGAAAGCCTGAGAGGTGTTAGAAAGTGCAAAATGTGGCCGCCAGAGTGCAATCTGGTCGGCTCTTTAGATACTGTATACCAGTCATGAATCAACTGCTCTTGATCTTAATTTCTTCCTGAGATTAAGTCAAAGTCCTAATTTTGAAGTACAAAAGTGTAAACAGCTTGGGGCCAGGAAATCTGAAAGATTCCCTTTTCCTGTATGTGCCTGTCTGGAATATGATATTTTTAATAGAGGTAGTGTTGCATCCTACCACGTACACAGGCTGGGGTGGTGTTTATGTGAAACAGGACATTCTTGTTAGAACCTCACGTGTTGGTCTATGGTGTCAGTGACTGCAAGGAACTTTTCTTGGCTGGGTTGGGTGTCTATCCATCCAGCACTAACGAATCATTCCTTCCAGCCTTTGAATTCAAGGCTGTTGAGTGCATTTTTCCCTTTCTTCCATGGGGTTCTGGCAGCTGTTTGTTTCTGTTGGTCTGTTTGGTCGATTACTAGTATGTATGCAGTAAAGAAAGCAGTATACACAAGTCTGTGATTCTAAGCAACTGTTAGTATTTTATTTTATTTATTAATTAATAAAATTTATACTCCACCCATCTAGACACACGTCTACTCTGGCCGGCTAACAATAAAAATTGAATAAAAACAGTATAATAATATAATATAATAGTATAGTATAGAAACACTTTTTATTCTTTCTCCTACAAAAGTCCATAGAGTGAGTCATTGAGACTTAAATTGTCAATTAATAAAAAGAGGGTGGAATTTGAAGCTGTCCTCTTCTGTGGACCTCTGTACTTCTACTGTATAGCAAAAAAGAGAATTTTACCAGAAATTCAAAACTGTGCAACATTTTTCAGTAGCAGCAGCTGAACTGTATAACTCCCTTACAAGGAAAGTTTATTTATTTATTTATTTTTATTTATTTATTCTATTTATAACCTGCCTATCTGGTCATTGCGACCACTCTAAGTTGGGCCAGTTTTTATTTTTAATATGGTCTTTGTTGTATATGAGTCCTTTTAAATAAATGTTAATCTGTGGTGAACATTCATAGGAGAATATCAGAATGGTAATAGCAGAGAATAGCAACTCACCGTTTGCAGATATTGGATGGTAAGTCTCTTGAGAATCAGGCCAAGCTTAACGAAACCTTTCTATAAGTACATCCACATGCTTCGGAGTGTTTTTAAAGATCTAGGACACTGAAATGTAGATTATGACACAATGATCTCTAAATGACATCATTGTCACAAATGGTTCCCACGCTAACGGAACAATCACCTAAATGTCTACTGTGGTGCTGTCACACATAATAAAGCTAGCTGCCAGCTTGAAATTGGATAATTAAAAATAAAAATAGAAGGTAGTCCTCAAATGGAAATCCAGTATGAACCTGACAGCTTAAGAGTCATAAAGCTTGGTATCATGAAATTGTTTTTATTGCTACCATAACCCATATGAAATATTGGTTCCGCCCAAAGGAGTGGTACTAAGAAAGAGTGGGGCTGTGAGTAAGAGAGATGAATCAGAAAGAGCAGCAGAGCTGAAAAGGCCAGAGCTGGTGATGCCATTTAGATTGCCAAGGCCCGTGCTAACTTAGTCTAAAGTTTTGAAAACTCTGCATGCGAAGCTGATTCTTCTAGGTTATCATACCCAACCCAGTTGAGGAAGCTATCTTGGATTTTATTTTTTCTGAATTTGAATTGCAGTTCAACAAGCAACTTCTGTATTGGTCCTGTTGCCAAGGTCTTGTGTGCACAAATTGTAGCCCTTCGTTGCTGTTACGATCGCTCGTGTTGTCTGTTATATAACCATGAATAAGAAGAGACTGATTTTGTGAAATTGTCTTTGCAAGGTTCATCAATAGCTATCTAAGTAAACCAGTGGTTCTTAACCTTTGTTACTCGGATGCTTTTGAACTGCAACTCCCAGAAACCCCAGTCAGGACAGCTGGTGGTGAAGGCTTCTGGGAGTTGCAGTCCAAAACTCCTGAGTAACCCAAGGTTAAGAACCAGTGAAGTAAACAAACAGGCCCATAGAACTTAAAATTGTTATGTTATTACATAGCAATGGTGCCAAGGTAATGTGACTGATTGCACAACTAGGAGAAGACTAGAAGCACAACAGATGTTTGAGGAAGCAGCCTTCACTACTTGCATGATTGTCCTTCCCTACACAATCTTGTAAGGATCTCTTGATCATAAAAAGCAATTCAAAAAATATCCAGAGATAGTAGAGAAAGCTTGAAGTTGAGGGAGGAGGGGAGGTGTGCTGTGGTTAATCAACATTACGTTATGCTAGCCTACAAGGAAATGGGGTAACATTCCATCATATACCAACCCACTTTAATCACCGATTCACAATGATCTGAAAACAATGCAAATAATTCTGTTGGCCAGATAGCAGGTCTTTAAAGAGGATTTATCATTAATAATTCCTATCCTAATTTGCCAGGAACTAAAATATCAACAAAGCAGACCATATGACCCAACAAAATGGGGGGGGGGAAGATCCACAGATGAGCCATACTAAATTCCTGGGGGGGGGACCAACAACCCCACTTTAATGAATATTTTCACGAAAAGGATGACCAATATGCAAAAAGAAAACAAAGAATCCACAAAACCCCTCAAAATCTCACCCAGCAAGGAGAGAACTTTGAAAGCCTTCTGTAAGAATGAAATAAACAAAACTTTATATCACTGTCCATGGAAGAGAACAAGAAAGAGAGAAATGGATGTCTGCATTTTGGGACTCTCTTTCGCTGTGAGGTCTACCTTGAGGAGCCCCTCAGAATGAGCTCGGGCATCACCAAGAATCCAGGAGAGTGTTTAAACACAAAGAAAGCCCAAGTTGAACTTTCCAAGAGATTCAACAGGTCAAAAATATTCAGACAGTATGAAGCATTCCATGGCTTCGCTACTGCAGATTTTCGACTCTGCACTTTTAATTCAAACCCAAGCCTCAATTCCAGCCATCACGAACATTTATATCAACCTCTTTAAAAGTCCCAGTTATTTCTTCCCATGCCCTGGTTATTTGTCTTCATTATTTTCCTTTTTGCAACAGCAGTCAAAACCTCTGTGTTTTCTCACAGGTATTAGATTGCGTGGCTGCGGCCAAATTTTACAGTTGCAGAAGGCATTAGCAGCCCAGGCCAGCAGGCGCTTCGCCTCCGATTCAAGATGATTTTTTTCCCCATTGCAACCCAGCTATTTCTATCATTATAGTAATTATCTGACATGCTATGGTTTTTCACACTGGCTAGAATGTTGGCCTTTCTTTCCCTCTTCCTTTTCATTCCCTCCCATTTAACTTTGGGCCAGGAAGAAACATACCCACCCTACAGTCGGACAGAAACAGAAGGCATTTCTCAAACTCTGGGAGACCCGTCAATCAATAACACGCTCCAACACGATACAGTATGATTAGCAGCTTTTTGCAAATCCTGGCTGCAGAGACATGGAGTCTGATCTCCTCATTGTTTCATGCCAATCCCTTTGCATTCTTCCTTTTTAAAAAATCTGGCCAATTCTTTACCTGCCTTCTCAAAAGGTATTAGGCTTGTTCGGTTATTTAGAGACATGCCATAGATATCCACATCAAGCAAAGACAGATGCCACTTGGACAAGCAATCCTGCCATTGTGTTTTTTCCCTATTGAAAGTGTTTCCCTAAAAGGTCTTAACTTGCACACATTCCCAAGAATGATACAAGTTTAGGAATTTCAATAAAACTGGGTTTCCCATCCTCTGCTCCACAAACCCAGTGAGAATTCACTTGTAATAGCAGGTCCGGGGGAAGTAGCTAAGAATGCAGCTCAATGAACAGTTCTGCCCATCAGTCCTCACACTGGATCACTACAAATGCATCCAATGATGTTGTTGTTATTGTTTAGTCGTGTCCGACTCATCGTGACCCCATGGACCAGAACACGGCAGGCCCTCCTGTCTTCCGCTGCCTCCCAGAGTTGGGTCAAATTCATGTTGGTTGCTTCGATGACACTGTCCAACCATCTCATCCTCGGTCGTCCCCTTCTCCTCTTGCCTTCACACTTTTCCAACATCAGGGTCTTTTCCAGGGAGTTTTCTCTTCTCATCAGATGGCAAAAGCATTGGAGCCTGAGCTTCAGGATCTGCCCTTCCAATAAACACTCAGGGTTGATTTCCTGCAAAATGGATAGGTTTGTTCTCCTTGCAGTCCAGGGTACTCTCAAGAGCATCCTCCAGCACCACAATTCAAAAGCATGAATTCTTTGTCAGCCAGCTTTCTTTATGGTCGAGCTCTCATCCAATGATGAGAGCAGGACAGACCTGAGATCAAACTCATCCAATCAACAAGAACCAGACAAACCTGAGATTGAACTCAGTCTATTAAAGACAACATATCACATGTACTTTCATAGCACAAGCAGAAAGACAACATGTCCCTTTTGGCTCTGCAGTTCTAGGATGATGGTGATGATGATTATAGGCACATGTGACAACCTAGAGTCACCATTCTAATTGAAAAACCCTGATGGGGATACTTATGGATCACTATAATATTCTCCAAAGAATAATGCAGAATTGGATGAGAGAGGTCCACATGAACACACACTTCACCATAGGTTACTCATGACTGGATGGAGGGGTGCCAGCTTGAAATATTGAGATGAAGTAAGAAATGAAACATTAAAAACACTTGAGGGGGATGGGTGGGAAAAGCGGTTTGGGAAAAAAGCCAAATCCTGAAAATGCCAGTGAATGCATACAGTGACCAGATGTACTGCCACACATACCAGGGCACCCTTCAGGTGATGCCAGGGCCTCAGTCTCCAGGAAGACCAACACTCATCCCTGCTTTGAGACACATACACAGGTGATTGGAGATGTCCCCATGGCCTGGATAAGTGGTTCAGCCCAGTTCAGTGCAGCACCTGCGCAAATGTTATGCGGGTGCCACCCACTCCCCTCTCCCACCTCCTCTGTGCACTCATCCATTTCCCAGGCAAAGTGTGCTTCCCTCCCTGCCTCCTCAGTGCAACAGCCCACTCACTAATCACAACACATGCTTCCCTCTTCTGCCTCCTTTGGTGGCCACCCACTCAGATGAGGAGGTAGGGCAAAGCAGCCTACAGCACTGCCTTTGAGTGAGCGGCCATTGGAGGAGGGAAGCATGTGCTGTGATCAGTGAGTGGGCAGTCATACTGAGGAGGCAGGGAGGGAAGCACACTTTGCCCAGGGAATAAGTGGAACACTTGTGCAGGCGCTATGCTGAACTGTGCCAAACTGCCAAACTGCCGTTCATGCCCATCTCTACTCATGGTCATCTCCCTACATAATAGGAATAATATGGAAGTAGTGGTACCTTTTCTTGAACTGCATGGTCAAACTGTGACTCATTCAGCATCACGAGTCCCAGTGTACTCCCTCTCCAGTATGCTTTGGGTGGCATCAGCCAAAACTTAGCCTTATATAAATAATTTAAAATTCTAAGCTACACTGCTGGGGATGTGTCGGGAAGGTGGATATTGGTGGCAGTAATGCGGATTGGCAGCAGAGAAAGTTGAACATCCGCCAGTCCTGACAAGGCAGAGAAGGTGCTGTGAATATTCAGGGTGCAAAAAATGAGTGACAGGTTCTCATTTTCTGCATCAGTTTCTGAGAGCAGCTGGCAGGGCACTGTCACTGTTATTTATTCTCTCCCACCTTTTTTTCCTTTCTTCAATAAAGAAGAGAAAAGGTGGGAATCAGCAGGAAGTCTTGTGTCTGAAGAGCACCGTCTCGTTTTGATGCCAAAGGGGCATCTGCCTAAGCATTTGGCTGCTGCAATTGCAACCTCAGGTATCTCATAGTTTCACTGCACAGTTGCTATTTATAACAGCGGAGCAAAAACCCCTAAGAATTTTTCTTCTCTGCAAATATTTTGCTCACTGCCTAAGAAACTTGGGCCTTCTGGGAATCTTTTGACAACCTAAAGTGGGAGCTTGTGACCACTCCACCTTTTACTCCAAACTTGGCAAGAGCGATCCAAAGTTCCAGATCCTGACCCTCAAATAGGTTGAACACCTTAGAAACCTCTTTTCAACGTTCCGACCAAACTCGGGAACCCATGAAATTGGAGTCAACTTTCACCGATTCCTTCCAGGGAAAATACTGGTCTCAGTGGGTGATCTTGGGAGAATCACACTGTCTTTGGTTCAACGACGTCTCAGAGTTGTTGTTAGAAGGAGATCGCTCTATGTTGCTATGAGCCATAGACACATTTCTTTGGCCTTCTTCCTCAACGGCATGATCACAAAGCAAAACCTAACAGACATCGGAGAGTGCGGAGAATTTTTAATTCTCCCAAATTGCTACAATGAGGGAAATCATCCTGCCAGTGGTAAACTTTCAGAAATTATAAGACACACCTTTCCATAAGACGCACCAATTTTTTAGGAGAAGAAAACAGGAAAATATAATCTGTTTTCTTCGCTCCATAAGACACACAGACTTTTCACCCCCCTGTTTTGTGGGAAAAAAGTGTGTCTTATGGTGCGAAAAATACGGTAAGTAATTTCCCCATGGCTTGTCCACAACAAAAGGGATCTCAAGGAAGCCTTGGAAACTTTAGAGTGGGAGGGGGGGTGTCATACTTTTTTTTAAAAAAGTGGCATAAAGTTGCATAACTGGAGTTCAGCCCACAGTATGATAACTTCTCAGATGAAAGCACTCATGTGACTAAACCAGCAGGAAGAAACATATAAGTCTGTCTATACTTCACTAGCCTTGTTGCATGGCTAATCATAAGTAACAATTGGAAAGAAGATGCACTACAAATATCTTAATAAATAAAGATGCCATTCAGATGCGGTTTTGACACTCCTTCCATTTTTCTAAAGTAGTGGCGGACATGTTTTTCTGACCCTTATATGTAGTATTCAAGAAACAGCACCATCTCTTTAAGACAGGCTGCAACTGGATCAGGCTAAATGCCATGGCGTCAAAGGGCAGTATGCCATTTAGAGCAAGCCTTGCCTCCACACATACAAGAACCAGGACAAGATACACTGCACCTGAAAGGACAGCTCAGTGGTTTAGGCATTGCAGAGACAGAGGTTGGGAGTTCAATTCCCCACTATGCCACCTTGACAGGGGCCGGGTTTGGTGATCTATAGGGTCCCTTCGGCTCTGCAGTTCTAATTTTATTATTATCATGCTACTCCAGTTTGGCCCATTCCTCTCTTTCCACCTCCATGCTCCTTATCCCGCCCCTCCACAGGGAGCAGAGAAAAGCTGATTTAAAAAATAAATAAATATTGGTAAGTGCCATAGCGCTGAATTGGCTTGCCATTCAGATGACATAGACTAGATTTTACAGAAGAAAAGGAAAGAAAATATCCCTGTCTATGTCCTGTAATGTATTCCGCTCTGTGGAATTTTCTTTTAATTAATTGGCATGTGTCAAACCTTTGTATTGTGGGGGGAACGCAACAGGTGATCACATTTGCTGGAAAATGAGCCAAAAAATATATATATCCCCTGCCAGTGACCCAAAAGGGTCCGGAGGGTCATGGGAAAGAGACAGGCTCATTCACAATTACCAACTTATAGTGACCCTAATAGGGCTTTCAAGGTGAGTGAGATATTTAAGGCATGGTTTTACCAGTTCCACACCTCAATGAGCTTTCATGGCTCAGTGGGGATTTGAACCCAGACCTCCAGAGTCATAATCCATCACTCTAGCCACTACATTGCACACCTGCAATTAAGTCAAACCAGACCATCCAAACAGAGGGACAAAATTTGGGATAAATTTTAATGTATCCACCCCTGTTGTTTCAAATATATCTACAGGGCCATCACTAAAAATCTCATTAAATCTTGATTTAGTTGGACTAACAGAAACAACATTCTTTGAAATATTATTATTATTATTATTATTATTATTATTATTATTATTATTATTATTATTATTATTATTATTATTATTATTATTATTATTACTACTACTACTACTACTACTACTACTACTACTACTACTACTACTACTACTACAAGATAATACAAATTGAGATTCTGCATTCCTTTGAAAAACAAATCACCTCCTAAATGCAAGTGAATCCTGAACCCTTGCTGAGTTCTGAAATCTAGTACAAACAATCTGGGCTGTCGTTTTAAATGGATATACACACTTTTTCCCCCCACTTCTCCCCAAAGTTACCTCCTCTTAGGACTCTTAGGCGAAGCAGACTTATTAGCTAAATTTATTTATGATGACAAAAGGGAAACCATGAAGAAGAAAAAACACCACCCCGCATTGCGAATGGTAATTTATTCTTGATAAGTAGTAAATCAGCAGGACTTCACTGCCCACATGGGGGACTGCAGTTAAATAATTAATGATAAATAAGGAGCCTCAGTTTTGGAGATTTTTCTCTCTTTTTAGTGGTCTGGAGCTCTTCTTTGTACATGAGCTCATTTGACAAACGTGCGTGCTGTTTATCATAATGATAACCTCGCATCCTTGCTGCGTTACAAAATAAACGCCCTCGCCATCCCAGCAGTTAACGCGTGGGCTATCCACGGTCAGGTTAAAGCAATTATTCATCCGCTGCCTGTGAGGGGTTTGCTTCGTATTCTAAACTGATGTATCACGGAGTATGACCAATTCATCTCACGGAATTGGATTCAGATTTAGTCACACGTAAAGAGGTATTAAAATCAGTGGGACTTAAGTTGGTCATAACTAGGCATGGCATTTTCGCAGTTTGAGGACTACAACCCCCAGATATTTTCAGGAATCCTCCCCAGACAGATTTGCAGGGCTGCTGTCCAAAATTTCCAAAAAATCCCATGTCTAGTCATGACTAACCTCCCTCCCAATGATTTTGTTGAACCACCTTTTAATTGGTCTAATGTGGCAACCAATTAATAGTTTACAGTATGCATGGATGAACTGGCAAGTTTTGGGTTCCCTGTGTTTCTTCTTTCTCAAGCCTCAGTTTCTTTGCATCTTTTTTTTTCTTTGCATCCATGTATATTTTATGGTGCTGGAGGAGACTCTTGAGAGCTCCCTCAACTGCAAAGAGAACAAACCTATCCATTTTGAAGAAAATCAACCCTGAGTGCTCACAGGAAGGACAGATCCTGAAGCTGAGGCTCCAATACTTTGGCCATCTCATGAGAAGAGAAGACTCTCTGGAAATGACCCTGATGTTAGGAAAGTGTGAAGGCAAGAGGAGAAGGGGATGACAGAGGATGAGATGGCTGGACAGTGTCATTGAAGCTACCAACATGAATTTGACCAAACTGCCAGGAGGCAGTGGAAGACAGGAGGGCCTGGTGTGCTCTGGTCCTTGAGGTAATGAAGTGTCGGACACGACTTAACAACTAAATGACAACAACATATTTTATACACAGTTTTGCTTAGCATAATGCATTTTTTCCCACTCATGTGCTTGAGAAGAACGCTGGGCTTAGGTCAGTTTTAATGACTGGAGTTAAAAGCAGGGTAGACAATAGACCTGTCTGATTGCTTCCTGACCGTGCTGATCACTGAGGTCTGATCTATTGCTGGAGAGTTTAAAAAAATTAATTTGGGGGACTGCACCTCCTAAAATCCTCAACTCAGGACCAGCAGTGGTAAGTTTGCTTTGGTCAGTGGTCATCATGCTACTTGGGCTGTTCTTCAAGTGGCCATCTAAGAAAGGCACTTGGCCCATCTCTGCTTGCTAGTCCCTCTGAATTACACATGGAAGAATATATTTGCACACATACAAACAGGCACTTTCCCACAAGATGGAGCAATGGTGTGTGGTTATTCGCTCTCACTCTCTTTCTCTTTCACACACACACATACACACACACACTCCTCTTTAGCCAGCCACTAAGTTACTGTGTTAGTCTGACAGATGGGACCTGAACAGGAAGAAGAGGGGAGAGCATTGAGGCAATCCTTTGACTCAGTGTCTGGCAGGGTCTGAGCAACTTTCCTGTCAGCAGAATGCAAAACAGAAGTCCCATCTGGGGGCCTCTTCTCCCCCCCAACTCAATGTTTTTCCAACTCTGAGTGCACAGCTGCAGGATGCATTTCAAACTCATGGGCTGGGGAAGGACATGAGAGAGCATGTGTGCAAAGAAGTACAGTACATATTATTCTGGATGATTCAAAGAACACTGAGCGTAAATCAGTTCATCTCAGTTCATAAAGATGCTGCTTCTCCCCTTCTATAACTCCTCTGGCTCAATCCGTCGCTTACCAGGCCCACTTACCTTTGTGATCTTCGACTGATCTTCCAATCCTGGCAGCAGTTTAGGCTTTTCTGCTCCACCCTCTTGTCTGATCTCCCACTCAGACAAAAGGGCAGGGCAGAGAAGTCTGTGGTGTTGCTCATGCCTGGGAGGTTAGCTGAGGAGGTGGGAAAAGCAAGCAAGCTGAGCCTAGTGAGTGGCATGGTTGACTGAGGAGGCAGGGAAGGGAGCAGCAGCCCATCGCTAGTCATCATGCCCATCGCTAGTCATCATCATAATTCTTTATTATACTCGCAGACCGGCAAGATTATAAAAAGACAGAACATACAGAAAACTCCTATATGTAGTATATGAATCCTTCTTTCAAGGTGATTGCAACATTTTCTCTCTAGTTCTTATGGCAATCAATAAAAATTTAGGCTCCCTGACAGTAATATAAGTGGATGCATCCTCTAAACAGGACTTAAACAAATCAGTAGGGCTACCGTGCAAAGAGACATCTATTAGTTGAGAGATTAACTTCTTTCTGCAGTGTCCATCTGTAGTGGGTTCTTTTAATTTTGATACCATTAGCTTACCCATGCAAACAAAACTTTATTGCAACACCTCCAATATGGAGCTTGCTGCATTTCTGTACGCCTCTGTACCTAGCTAAAAAAGAAACCACATATTTTGATATAAGGCTGTGGGGGGGGGGAGTGCCCAATGCCCAGAGCTGCTTCTAGCAAGATTGGAAGGAACATTCAAGTCTACGTTGCTAGAGATGACATGGAAAAGCTACCCCCTCTGAGTTGATTCTGCAGCCTGCCCAACCCTCCTGTGTTGGAACTTGCTTTAAACATGGGAACCTTGTTTGCATGTCTGGTCATAGATTTTGCAATTTCTATCTTTCTTCTACATCACCAGTCTTTGTCAACCCAACCTAACAAAGATTCCTGCTAGAATTTAGTCAATAATAAAGGTATCATCCACCCCTATGCTTGGACTGTGTGCAAAGATCACGCCGCTTTTTTCTTTTGTGTCGGGCTGTTCCGGACAGACTCTGTACACAAGGAGGGTTCAAGGTCCCATTTTTGGAATGGAGAACCTTTGGTGTGCTTATATATCAGGGTGACACGCTAAGTTGGTGCCAGAGCTTTCCAACTGGTCTTCCATTTACAGAGAGGATTGGTAACAAAAGGGAACTTCCTCCTTTATCTCCTTTTCCTCCTCCCCTTCCTCCATTTCTTAATCCCTGTCGATTTCATAGACTGTTCAGGGGAGAGACAAATTTGTTTGGCACCTCAGATAGGACAAGAGAGATCTCCAGGAAGCCTCATGGGTCAGCACATTCCTTCCTGATCCCTGTGAGATCACTGGTAGACAAGTCAAGCCTATGGCTGGTTTCAGTTACCTATGGTAACCAGCTTTCCACATATTCAGTTGCCAACACACCATGCAAGAGAATGACATTACTTTATGCCCTAGCCCACTCAACTTTGTGCTCCTAGATGTTCTTGGACTGCAACTTCCAGAAGCCTTCACCACTAGCTGTGCTGGCCAGGGCTTCTGGGATTTGCAGTCCAAGAACGTCTGGAGATCCAAGGTTAGGAACCACTGCCCTAATCAAATATCTTCTTAAGTCCAGTATATATTCTTGACTTTTGCTGATTTAAAATCTGCCTTGGATTCTACTTCTTAGCATTGTTTATGGACTAAATATCTGCCTTCATAAGCTACTAAACTTTATTATGTGATAGGTTGTGTAAATTATATGAAATTATATGACATGAAAAACATGGTAATCCTTGTCCTGAGCTTACTTACCTAAAGGCAAGGAATCTTACAGGGCTTGAAAATTCTTCATCAGGGCATCTCATCAAAAGAAAACAGCCTAAATAGACAAAAACAAAGAATCTAGTGAGAATGTTTTAATATCCCTGAGTCTAATCTAGCTACAATCAATCGGATTCAGCCTGGAATTTTAATACAGGAGTAAGCAGAAGCTTGAGAAAGACTAGCTAGAAAAGACAATAATGCTAGGAAAAACTGAAGGCAGCAGGAAAATGAAGAAGACCAAGTGTGAGATGGATTAACCCCCTTAAAGGAAGCCTTAGCTTGAGTTTATGAAAACTGATTCGAATTGTTGAGGACAGGACATTTTGGATGTCACTCATTCATAGGATTGCTGTAAGCCAGAGGCAACTTCACAGTATGTAACAAAAGCAGAAAGTGAATTTCAGTTGACAGCATGAGCACGGGTGATCTGTAGTTGATTGGCAAGGAACATATCCCTTTCCAATTGCTCAACAATACAAGCACCCATTGCTGCCAATTATAAAAGGTTTATTTTGTCTAAAAAGACAATGAACTCCTTTGTGGTAGTTTGAAGCAATTCCTGAGCACAGAAGTGTTTAAGAAGAGTGGCCTACGTTTCACAACAGGGACTAGATGTTGGGTCTTGAGGTTTCAGTAAAAAGAAAGTAGATTCCACATGTGTGAGCCCTAGCTACTTGCTGTGTTTCTACCTTATAAAAGGTTCAGCTTATTTTAGAACTCTGTAAGGCTGGGCCAGGATCCTTCTGCAAAAAGGATTTCACACAGCATTACTACGAGCCATAGCTAATTTGAATTCACCAAGAAGGCTCTAAAATACATTTCCATGCTCACAGCTATGAATCTCAGCCTCTATTAAATTAGAGGTCATTCCTGCTGAATTAAATATAGTGGTAAAGCCTGTGGCTCTTAAGAGTCACACCCTTTAATTCCCTTTGGGATAGAATTATTTTCAAACGGACAACCAATTTTGTGTTGAGTGAAGATCAGAAGAGGGATCTGACAATATCTTCCCAATTGTTTTGAATACAGAGTTTTCTATAGCTCAGTGGTTTAGGTATCTAACTGCAAAATATAGGTAGTTAGTTCTACACACATTCACTGCCAATTCTGGACCCTTCCATTTCTGCCTCTGGCTCCACCCGTTGAAACCATTCTGCCCATCCCAAACATTCCCCTAAAGAATATGTAGACTTTGCTGGGGAAAAACAACAACCCCCAAATCTTGGCAACCACCAAGCTAAAGAAATAATTGCCAAGATTCAAATATTAGCATAAATTAGTAGCCCAAAGTTAGTGCCAGCTGAATTTACACCCTTGTAATCTGGAACTGAACATGGTTTATGAGACCTGCTGCAAAATATTGTAGAAGAAATAGGTTTTCTAGTCATGCCATTTCTATTGTTTTCTTTTATCCCAAACACATTGGAGAGCAGATGTCCTACACATTCCTTCGTCAACTGTGTGACATCCCTCTTCCTCTGCATGGGTCATGATGTCATGTGACATGTCTTCACCTCTAAATGGCCTCTGTGATGTCCGAGTACACACCAATGGATGCGATTTTCCACTACTTCATATGTACCAGCTGCATAAGTCACATCGGCATAGAAAAGAGTCCATGACTGAAATCTTGTCAAGTAAGGCTACACCATGTAAGTCTGGAGAGATCATCAGCCATGGCTGTATTTTGGAAACTAAAAGTTGCCTATGTGTGTGTCCCCCACATACACACACAAAGGTTCTTAGGGCCTCTTAGGATTCCTTTGGTCCTGAGGAAGCCTTAGGAACCACAGTTTGGGTGGAGGAAGTCTTAAATATCTGGAAACCTGAATATCTGAAAAGTTCCACCTTCTTATCACGAGAGCCACTAAGCTGCAATAAATAACCAGCTTTATTATGAATGTATCAAGCCTAGTTAATTACAGGTTTCTTTTGCATCATTATTACAATGATTCCTGTGTTATGCATCTTCCACGCTACTGTGAATCATGGGTTATCTGTCATAGAGCTGAAAAGGATGTTGGAGCTGCTTCTTAGTAGGATCCTGGCCAATCAAGGATTTATTTATTTATTTATTTATTTATTTATTTATTTATTTATTTATTTATTTATTTATTTATTTATCTATCTATCTATCTATCTATCTATCTATCTATCTATCTATCTATCTATTTATTTATTTATTTATTTATTTGCTGCCCCATTAGTGCAAAGCACTATTTGGGGTAGTTCACAGCAAAATTAATAAAAACACCGCCACAAAGAAATTACATAAAACCAATCAACGGAGTCAGAAAGACTGGCTCCTCATAGTTGATTTCCTGGTCAGAGTGGACACTTCAAAGGAGCATTGCTTGGGACAATCTGGTGGAGCGGGTCGGTCTCCTTGGAAGAAGGCACACTGACAGGGATCTTGCAGTGAACATAATGACATTATGTTGCCTAAGTTGCCACATAGATGACCAGATTGGGTGGCATGACCAAGAAAAAAGAAAAAAGAACAGCTCAGCCTCTCTTCAGAAGGCCTATCTCCCTGCACTTAGAGCCACTGGAGAGGGTCAGAAGGAAGGAGATGATTGGCCACATGCTGATCATCGCCTTCATATCACCAGTCCCTAAAGTTCTGACATTGCTTCTTGTCTCCCACCACAACCCTCATATTCAGTCCCCAGGATATGGGGTGGTGTGAAGGGATGTGTGAAAAGAATGTGATGCTGAGGGTGGAGCCAAAGGGTTTGTCCCCACTATCACCCTCATATGACAGTAACCTTGTGTGTGAACGTTGCATCTCAAAATAAGGTTTTAATGTTAGGGAAAGGCTTTCTAGATGGTTCTCAGTGGTGCTTCTAACCCACCAGTGATCATATATGTGGTAAAACGCATGGCATTATTGAAGGAAATCACAGGAATTCAGGCCAATACCTCTTGAACAAATGATTTGTTTGTCTCTTGACTAAAGAATCTCTGAAAAAATAGAGAGAATCTGGATGTCTTCTGATGCTGTTTAAATGCATTTCCTTCCTAGGGCACAGTATATAGGATAATGTATGACAGGAGGAAAATGTTACAGGCTATTGCTCACGTTATCTGTCATGTGAACAATTCAAACAATAAACAAATAGCCCAAGTATTCAGATATTGCTTCCATGTTTTTCTGTAGAAGGAGGAAACTTTACAAAAGAGAGAGAAAGACTAATGTCTATGGATTATCTCACTGAACATCATAACATAGCAATGGGCTATTTCTTATCCCCTCATACTATAAATGTCCAACACAATTTGTAAATGTTTTCATTTGTTGAGCATAAACATTTGTACAATGTCTTTGCTCTCATTACTTGTTCGTGAAAAATCACGGGCTGCTTTCCTGCCTTCTTTTCCCTGAGAACCATTTTAGGAAACACTCAAGTGCTGAGGTTCCTAAATGCCATTTTTCATATGTAAGCTACATGGTCATCTGTTGTGCAGTAAATTTTTCTTCCTTGTAAAAAGTCAGCTGTGATGCACATGCAACAGGGAAGACAGACCCAGTACCTGAAGTGGGTTTGATTGCTTCTTGGCATTCCATCAAAACCTGCTGTAGCAGGAAAGGTTCCCCAACAGTCCATTCCATCATAGTTGGCCAACATTTGGATAATGTGCAGAGCTTGGAAAGGCAATTCCCTGAATCCTCAACATGGATGGCCACTGGAAGCTGCTCCAAAACTCAGTCTTCAATTGCTAAATCCTATTACTCAGTTACGCAAATAGCATAATTTTAGATGCAAATTGCCCTAAGTTGTTAAGTCTCCGTACACATTGTATCTTGCACACTAAGTTGACTTCATATGCAACAGATATCTGCAGAGATTTCTTAACCTATGACAGTCAGTGCCTAAAAGTTATACCAATTGTGTAGCTGTGCAACACAAGCCTAGTGACACAGTGGTTAAACTACAGTATTGCAGTCAACATTGAGTTTGATTCCAAAGGGCTTGGCTAGCCGGCTTGAGGTTGACTCATCCTTCCAACCTTCTGAGGTCAGTAAACTGAGTATCCAGCTCACTGGAGGAAGAGGGCACTGTGTAGCCTATGTAATTAGATTGTAAGCCATCCAGAGAGTGGTTTAAGGGCTATGGTGTGGTACATAAGCAGCA
The DNA here is from genome assembly GCF_051106095.1 of Pogona vitticeps. NCBI lineage: Eukaryota > Metazoa > Chordata > Lepidosauria > Squamata > Agamidae > Pogona > Pogona vitticeps. The sequence goes on from NC_135788.1 coordinate 13,574,962, forward strand.
CACTTTGCTTTATCTCTGCAACAGGATTTTAGCCAGTAT